>NW_007726494.1:290990-300848 GCF_000696425.1 Galeopterus variegatus | reverse complement strand
AAAAAAAAAAAAAAAGGAAAAAAAAAAAAAAAAAAAAAAAAGAACATTACTGAAATCTAAAGGAAAGCGTACATAATATAATTACATAAACATAAAATGCTATGAAAATAGTCAAGCTTCTGAAATGGAGGCTTCTGCTTTAACAGATGCAATACACGAAGATGTGGCTTCATCCTCAGGTGAGCTGGTAAAACATCACAAATACATTATTATTTTCTTATAGTCTCCAGAGCTTCCAGGAGACATATCTTGCTGTTTTTCTGGATAAACCAAAATCTCAGACTCAAACTTCCAGGCATTCCAAGAAAGCAAACAAATATAATCCCATATGACATTTAGTTATATCACCAATTTCTTGGATTCAGGCAGATGAGTTAAGGAGAACTCTTTCATCTGTTGCTATCTGGAAAAGCAATAATTATATTTTATAAAGTAATTATTAGTTCCATTTAATAACTGTTCACAAATAATCAAGTGACCTCAAACATGTTTTTATACAAAATTTTCAGTTAACTGTAGATTCTTCATGGCTTCTCTTTGTTATAACATAATTAAATGACACCAGTACATAATCATGTGTCTTCAATAGTGATTTCTTTCTCTTCTGTGCGAATATGTATTTTTTTACTGATATATCTGATCTCTGCGTTTTCTTCAGTTTGCTTGCTACCAAAAAGTTTACAAATAAGCAATATAGTTCCTCTGGTCTGCCTGGAAGGGGAAGGCGGAATAAAGTAATCAGTACTTCCCAGGACCTGGGTCAGGAACTCTCGGATTTACCAACTTATTATAATAAGAAAATCCTGGTCAGATTTCAAAGTCATTTTTCTATCCCCACTTTTTTTTTGCATTATTCTTTCTCAAGTAATTTATCCAACTAGGCTGGCTGCTCAGCTCAGTTGGTTAGAGGGTGGTGCTGATAACACCAAAGTCCAGGGTTTGATCCCTGTACTGGCCAGCCACCAAGAAAAACATTTTTTAATTAAAAGAAAAAATAGGGTTGGCCGGTTAGCTCATTCAGTAGAGCGTGGTGCTGATAATACAAGGTCAGTGGTTTGGATCCCTGTATCAGCCAGCTGCCAAAAAAAAAAATTTATCCAAATGCTATTTCTTAAAAACCCCCCTTTCCCCCCCCCCCCCCCCCTTTTTGGCCGCCATTGGATTTCCCTAACTTTTTAATGTCCATTTGTATTAAGCCCCTGTCCACATTGTCATTTATAACACCTTCCAGTTTAGTAGCATCAGCAAATTTCATTAACATGCTATTTACTCCCTCTTCCAGACCATTCATAAATGCTATTCCTTACGTATTAAATTTTTCAGTCGAATAGATTTAATTTGCTGTTGTAATTTCAATGCATGTTTTCTAAAGACACCACACAGTTAAGAATGGTCTTAACATAGGCCTAAGTCCATACACAGTTTATAGTTATTTTACTATTATGCAATGCATTTGTGTTCTCTAATCAGCACTGTTGTGAGCTCCATTGAAGCCGTAATCTATTGATTTTCTCTTCCCTCTTTTTCAATACAGTCATCATCTTAGCTTTAAATGCACAGCAATAGCAGAGCTAGAACTATTGTCGTACTCTAATCCAAAGTAATTTATAGAAGGAAATTAAGTCTTTTTTCTCAGTGGATATTCTTCCACTGATTTAAGAAGTGCTCTACATTATGAAATTTATTCTATAACCATAAAATTTTATTTTCTATGCATAGTTTCAGTATTCTAAAAAGAAAAAGATTCTAGATCTTTTTCATAAGCAAGTAAATATAGCATATATAGTAGGTATAAATATAAATACAAATAGGTATAAACATCTTTTATATATCATATAAAATATATTTAATATTTTAATAAAATTTTATATATAAAAATAAGGGTCTGTGTACATGTATTTTTTTCTTTTTTCAATAGAGCTGCTCACTGACTCCCTGACTCCTAGAGAACCTGGGGTGGTTTTGCTTTTTATGACAGACTTAGACATGACACCTCTAAATCAGAGAATGAGATTCATGAAGCCTTTGCTTCACTTTCTGTCATACATCCTTCTCCTTATTAGGCTTTCTTGTGGTACCAGTTTACATTTTCATTGAAATGAGGTTTCCTACATGACGCTTATTGCAATATTTATGTTCACGTGTTACTGTTTTAAAACATTACACATAAGATTAGTGTTTATATAATGAACATATGTAATATGTTTATGTAATATGTAATATGTCCAGGAAATATTTTCTTTCTTTTCTTTCCCCATCTCTCTCTTTTTCTTTTTTTCTATAGTATTACCTGAATATGATCCCCTGGTAATCTTTTCTTTTCCATCTTGAGAGATTTTTTTTTAACTCTAAAACTCAGTTTCCCCATTTGTGAACTATCCCCTCATAACTTTCCTATCCAACCCAGAGTGTTATTGTCAAGTTCAAAAGAGACAATTTATGTAAAACTGTTCTATAAGTTTTAAAGGCAAATGAAAGGTATTGTTTTTATTAAAACATAGTAAAAGCAAATATAGATATTGTTTTCACTGAGAAATAAAAGCTGAATTTCTAGATTTTCGATGCTGAACTTTCAGTATGGGTCCATTTTTTCAGTAAATGTCAAAAGATATGCTATGCTATCCTTTTATATTTGCCTTTCAATGCAATTGAGTACTGAATCTAAGATTTAAAGAGAAAAAATTCTGCAGTTTAGAATTTCTGTCACTAAACAGCATACAATTTTATAGCCTGGATTTTTAAATAATTCCACAGTGGGCTCTGAGTTAAAAAAGATAAGACATTATAAAACCAAGTAAAATTTGTTTTCCTATGGAAGACTCTTTCTCATTTATAAACATTTTTTGAAGTCTTAAAGAGTTAAAGTTCGTTGGAAATGTTAATTGGGTTATTCATTAGTTTAATTTTCCATCTAAGGCAATTTGTCTTATGTAAATCTTGAAGGGTCTATGAGAGTTGATTCTTCAGGATACTTTATTAGTCCCAGCTCTCAGTAATTTATCTTCCTGACACATTGCACTATTTTTATTACCAATCATGTTTTATGATAAATCCATGTAATTCTTCCCACTTTCAACTTTGCCTTTAGAAATTGTTTTAATCTCTCGAACTATTCTTATTAATAGTAATATTTTACATGTTAAATATTTACTATTATTATTATTGTTGTTGTTATTAGCTACCTAAATTATTTCTGTTTCCTCTGGAGTCAGTTTTTCTCTATATTTATCTTTATTTTTCTATTTTATGGTACTAATTTTCTCAGACATCTCTGGTGATTGTTATAGTTATTGACTATATGTAAGAATGAAGAATTATGTTGACTATTTTAGGTAGCTGGCATGGATTTTCTCCACTATTGTGAAGTCAATTTTCCTCCTATAGGACAATTTCTTGAATAGGAAGACCTGATAGGAATCTCCAGTACATGGTGGGACATATTGATGTGCAGGATTAATTTAGGATAATTTATGTATACATATCTTTTTTCATGGTTGGCTCAGCCTGTATGGTTGAGTCAGTGCTATCATGCCTTGGAAATTTTCTGTGTCATTTTGTGTCATAACCTATATGGCTAATGAAAAAAATGTGAGTGAGTGTGCTGGAGGTGACAAAAAAATGCCAGGAAGAGTATCTCATTGGATATTTAAATGAAAGTTTTGCTGCAGCTTGAAAGACCTTTAAGGAAATGATCAGTTATCAAGAAGGTAAAGATCAGAAAAAAAATTAGGAATTTGAAGTCCTTTGACATTATTAAGGGCATCCAAACTATTACTGCAGCCTCTGAGGATTTATCAAAAATAGCAGAGGGAAAAGCTATCTATCCCCTAAGCTTATTATGACAGGGGATTGTAAGAGAAAGGAAGGATGATATCAACGTGTATTCTGAGAACTTGTCTACAAGTGGAATAGCAATGACTTGGTTAGGCTCCTACGTCCATGACTGTATCCCAGTGTTGAAAGTGCACTTTGGCACAGCAGAGCTAGGGAAGGCTTTGAAGTTTCAGTCTTTCCTTCTTTCTTTCCCCTACCATTCTCTGAGATTAAAAAAAAAAAAAAATAGCAGGAAAAAGATATACTACCCCTGAGATGATTTATGACACCTACTTTCAGGACGCAGAAGGAGCTGTAGTCAGTTTTGGTTTTAAATAAGACTATTTTCCCTATTTTAGACATAACGGTTTTTGTTATTTTTCATCATTTACAGTCACCTTCTTAAAAGAATGGACCCTGGTAACAGGAGGGTCTTTCATTTGGTCAGTATAAACAAAATCTTTATCCTCAGCTGAGATAGAGATTTTCAAGTTTGGAGCTAGAAGGAATGAGAAAAGGAAATTGGTTTGCATAAAAAGGAAAATGTGAGTTAATGTCCCCAAGGGTGATCTGAAAACTAGAGGGGGTAGAGATTATTGGGAGTAGAAAGAGGAGACCATATAAGTGGCAGCAAGGAGGAAAGATTTCAAGACAAGCTGTGTCCAGTGAGGATTCTGTAAAATAAAATACTGTGGGGTCTGTAATAAAACCCCTTGTCCATGTTTTCTACAAAATATTCAGCAAGTACACATAGTTCAAGAATGTTTTGATTTCAGTGGAGTCAATTTTTAATGAAATAGGCATTGATAATAATATGAAAACACATATGGGCCCAAAATTCAGCTTAATAAATAAAGCATTTCAAATACAACTGAAACTCCTTCCTGAATATGAGTGGATCCTTTATGGTGAAACAGAGAAATGTTACATCCTGACTTCCCATAGCTGATATATGGCATATGGCATGTATGAGTATATGACGTGTGGAATATTTATGAAGGGATTTACACACACACACATACACACTTCTATTTTTTTTGTTTGTTTGTTTTTGTCCTTTTTGAGACCGGCCACACCGCGCTCAGCCAGTGAGTGCTGTGAGCGCGCCGGTCATCCCTATATAGGATCCGAACCCGCGGCGGGAGCGCTCTCCCGAGTGCGCCACGGGCTCGGCCCCACACTTCTATTTTAAAGATGAAACTTTAGAGGAAAGAACCTTCAACTCCTTGCCTAAAATTTTACTTACTATATTTTGGCATAATTAATCTTATGCTTTGGTTCCCGAACTCTTTTCTGTTATTTTTATTCTGAGACATCAAAATGCAGTCCTCTTGGAGGCAAAAAGATAGGCAGAGAGTGCAGCCTCGTAATTAACAGAATATGCTTTGGAATCAGATATACTTGGTCTGAAATCCCAACTCTATCATAATCTAAGCATGTGACCTTAAGCAAGATGTTTCATTTCTCTCAGGGTTTGCTCATTAGCAAATTGTGAGACTTCATCTCATAGGTAAACAAAATACTGTGGGTGTGTATCTGGCACATAGTGGATATTTAATAAATGGCAGGAGAACCGACAGACAAAAAGCATTGATTACTGAACCAATATAGCCCAGAAAATTCTCTTCCAAAGTCAGCATTCAGAAAACTTTGTATTAAAACTGTTTCAATGTTGACTTAATGTTACTCATTTGCTTGTGCTGTTATTGAAAATGAATTCTTAATTAAAATGGGCCAGCATCACCAGGCTCACATAGAGTGCCACAAGCAATAATCCCTAATTTAATTTACACTTTGGCTCACACCTACAATTTAACTTCTGAAGCCAGAAATATAAATGGATTTTGTAATGGCTTCAGAGTATTAGGTGGAGAAAGATAGGTGAAATCTCATAACAATGCACAATTGTTTCTAGGTTACACGGGCTGATTTAAGTGAACACCTAGGTTAGGCAACTTCTAGTGTGATCTATGCATTTATGACTTCTGTTATACTTTGGTTGAGTTTCTGGTACACTCTTTCATACATGAACATTTTATCTGTTGGTAAGAAGCATGAGTCTTTATTTTATTTTCACCCCTCCTCTCGTTCGGTAATTTGAAATGTTTTCTATTCCACTGCAAGTAACTTTTAGGTTATGCCTATACAAAAATATGGCATCCTGGTTGAACTATTGCAGCAAAAACTATGCACAACTGGTGTAATCCAAGTTTGCGGTACAAAGGACCAGCGTCTGACAGAACTCTTGAAATGTCCCTCCATCCCAAGTCAATTCCAATGACTTAAAGCCCCCCATAAGTTTCTCTCTTTTTCCTTTCTTTTGTAATTGGTTTGGCTGAGGACTCTCAGGTGTCCTTGAATGTTCTCAAGTACCCTTTACTGTGGCCATTCATTATAGCAGAGAGGCAAGAAAGGCACTAATATTTCTTGAGCGCCAAGCACTCAGTGTGCCAGGCACTTTATATACCTTAACTTGTTTAGTCCTCACCACAGCTTTTTAAAGATAGGTATGATAATTCCCACTGGCAGATGCAGAAATTGAAGTTCAAAGAGGTTAAACATCGGCTGATATTCAGAGCTGAGGGCTGCCACATACACCAGTGCAGGCTGTGGCACACACGAGGAAGCCTGGTTGAGGGGGTGGAGAGAAGGGTTGCGTTCTTCCTAATGCATGCAAAGCTGCTATATAGACTGGAGGTGGCCCTGATTGAGTCAAACCCAGATGTGTCTGGTTTTTAAGCCCATTATCTTTCTGTTATTCACGCTGCTTCTCCAAGAGCTACTAGATTCACCTTGCAGAAGCACTTTAAAAACCTGGCAGCACCAGGCTTGAAACACTGTCCCCAAACAAGAAGCACTGCCCTTCCAGCCACTCACATTATGTGCTACCCTCACTCTAGCAGACGTTTTGCAAAAATGTCAGCAATTTTCCCTTCCCTATATCCACATTGGCGATAGGACCTAGCAGCTCCACACATCAAGACAGAGGATATTTCTCTTCCTTTTGACTCTTGGCTGGCCTTTTGACCCCTTTGGTCCGCAGAGTGCTGCAGAAGTGATGACGCACCTGTTCTGAGCTAGGGTCTTGAGAGCTCTTACTTATCTGTTTGCTTCCAGGGATCCCTCCCCATATAGCAAGTGAATAAACCTAGGCTAGTCTGCTGGAAGATGAGAGACTATGTGAGCAGAGATGAACCATTTCATCTGAGGCCATCCTAGACCAGCTGGCTGCAGATGCATAACTGAGCCCAGGCCTCATCTGCCATGTCTGGCCCAGATTGGCAGAACTGTCCAATAGACCCATGAGCTCATGGCTGTTGTATTGTCACTAAATTTTGGAGTGGCTCATCACACGGTGTGATGGTTAATGTGTCAACCTGGAGAGTGTTTTTGGATGAGATTAACATTAACATCAGTGAGCTTTGGGTAAAGCAGACTGCCCTCCATAATGTAGGTGGGCCTCATCCAATCAGTTAAAGTCACCTGAATAGAACAAAAAGACCAGACTCCTCCAGCAAGCAAGAATTCTCCAGCTGACTGCCTTTGGTCTTCATCTACATGATCAGCCCTCCTGGCCCTCCATGTGCCAGCCTTCAGTCTGGAACTGCACCACTGAGTCTCCTGGGTCTTGGGCCTACTGGCCCACACTGCAAATTTGGACTTATCAGCCTCCATAACAGTGTGAGCCAATTCCTTATAATAAATCTCCTTCAGAGGAGATATATAATAAGTTCCTTAAATAAAGAAACTTTATTTAAATTTTTATTTATTTATTTAACTTTATTTAAGGAACTTATAATTTATTATAATTATTAATAAGGAGATTTATTTTAAGTTGATTCTCTTAGCTCTGTTTCCCTGGAGAACCCTAATTCACACAGCCTCTGATAAACTCACTGATATGGTTTAGCTTTTCACTGAAACACTTCTTTATCCTTCTAAAGTTACTGCATCTTGGTTAGTGCAGAACCTGTCCCCTCACACAGTGCAGAGCTGCAGTGTCTCCTTACTTCTGCCTGCTGGGGAGACTGAACCATCAGTCTGTCCCTCTGCCCCAAAATATCAGGACTCCTGCCTGGAACCATCAGTTCTCTTCATTTCCTGCCAGATCCTTGATGTTATTACCCTGAAACTCTGCCTACTTGCCTCTAGCTAAGGGAATGGATGGAGAACTGATGAGAGTTTCCAGTCCCCTTTTAGTTTCAGGTGCTGCAAAAACTTGTTCTGAAGAATTTTATGCTAACTTTTTCTCTCATGTTTGTCTTCCTATTGGAGATTTCCACTCTGCCTGACTCTTCTCTGACTGGGAAGAGTCTGAATCCTCCCAAAGGGGGCTGAGGGGAGGAGACTAGGGTGGAACCAGGCAGCTCTCACATGCCCTCGCCCTAGGCGCTCTCTCTCTTTCCCAAATCTGGACAGGAATGCCAGTGCCCACGAGTTCACGGTGACGTGTGCTTACTTCCCTCTATAGCAGGGCTTTGGCCCCACTTTTTCCAAATTTGAATTGCCCCGGGAACAAATACCCTCGCTTCCTGTAACATCCTTACTTCCCTAGCTGACTGACAAGCACATGCAAAGGAACCCAAGGAGGCAGACACTTTTCCCATTCCCATGCCCTTATGCTCTCAGGGTTAGTAACATTCCCTCCACTCCTCCCATCCTGTAGTGTCAGACTCCAGGCAACAGGAGTCTGATACATCAACCAACAGGGCAGCAAGGATGGACCAAGGCTCTGGGGCTGTGATTGCCTTGTGGGCAGTTTTGGCTTGATGGAGAGCACACTGGCAAATGAAGCCTTCCTTGGTCCTTGCCTGGACACCCATATACTGAACCCTGGGCCCTCCATCCAGTACTTTTCTTAGCAGCCATACCAGGTATTGGCAGCTCCAGCCTCCAAGGAGATGACATAGGTAACTACAGGCTAAGTCAAATGTAGCCCATAAAATGGTGCAGCCACTGTAGCAGACAATATGGCAGTTCCTCAAAAACTTAAACATAGAATTACCATGTAATTCAGCAATTCTACTCCTAGGTATACAGTTGTCCCTCAGTATCTGTGAGGGATTGATTCCAGGATCCCTGCTAGATACCAAAGTCCCCGGATGCTCAATTCCCTTACACAAACTGGTGTAGTAGTTGCATATAATCTTCCCATATCCTCTGTACACTTTGAATCACCTCTAGATTATTTGTAGTACCTACTACAATGTCAATCCAAGGTTGGTTGAATCCATAGACGTGGAACCTGCAGATACTAAGGGCCAACTGTATGCCCAAAAGAATTGAAAAGCTGGGACTTGAACAGATATTTGCACACCCATGTTTTGTAAAGCAGCATTATTCACAATGGCCAAAAGGTGGAAAACCAAATACGCATTGATGGATGAATGGATAAACAAAATGTAGTATATACAAAATGGAATATTATTCAGCCTTAAAAAGGAAGGAAATTCTGATACATGCTACAACACAGGTGAACCTTGAAAACATTATGCTACATGAAATAACCCAGACACAGAGGGACAAATATTATATGATTCCACTTACATGAGGTAGCTAAATAGTGGTTACCAGGGCTGGATGGAGGGGAAAATGGGGAGTTACTGTTTGATGGGTATAGAATTTCAGTATGGAAAAGGATAGTGGCAATGTTACACAACAATGTAAATATACTTAATGCCACTGAACTGTTCATTCAAAAGGGTTAAAATGGTAAATTTTATATTACCTATATTTTACAAAAAAAATTGAAAAGTGGCCCAGTGTGAACTTAAGAGAAGGGACGGTGTTTGACTGCGTGGTTATCTGGGTCCACTGCTGCTTTTTAATGTTTGTCATTACCACAATTCCCGCTGCCATGTCTTTAAGCCTGCATAATAAAGTGATTAAGGAACTAGGGATGATGTGCTATAGGCAGTGTGATAAACATAAAGTGATGGCCCTGACGCTCAAGGGCTCATCATGGAAATGTGACCACCTGCCTCAGGCACTTCCGTGGCTTCCCACTGACTGCTTTTGGGCAAAAAAAAAAAAAAAAAAAAAAAA
>NW_007726494.1:241801-290787 GCF_000696425.1 Galeopterus variegatus | reverse complement strand
AAAAAAAAAAAAAAAAAAAAAAAAAAAAAAAATGACAAAGCTCCTTAAAAGGTCAGCAAGGCCTTGCATGCCCCGAGCCCCTCTCAGCTCTCAGCACATGGCAGGTATTCTCCCCTGCGTCCCTCACTGCCAGTGTTCTGCTCAGAACACAGTCTCCTCCTCTCTCTGAGTGGTTAGTATTCATTCTCAGTGTTCAGCTCAACTGTCACATCCCCAGAAAACATTTCCTCACCTCGGATCAGACTAAATCCCCCTATTACATGCTCTTACAACACCATATCCTTCTTTGGCAGCATTTTTACACTTACTTGTGTGTATGATTATGATTGATCTTCTGTCGCCCCCATTGGAAGATAAGCTCCAGGAGAACAGGGACTCTCTCCAGTTTTTTTCACCATTGAATCCTGAGTCCATAGAGGGCCTGGCACTCAGAGAGCACCTCGATCATTATCTTATAAAGAATGAATGAATAGAAAAATGACTAACAAGGGCCGGCCCCGTGGCTCACTCGGGAGAGTGCAGCGCTGGTAGCCCCGAGGCCACGGGTTCGGATCCTGTATAGGGATGGCTGGACTGGCTGAGCGTGGTGCTGACCACACCATGCTGAGGGTTGCAATCCCCTTACCGGTCAGAAAAAAAAAAAAAAAAAAGGAAAAATGACTAACAATACCAAGTTAAAGGTTCTTCTCCAGTTTATAAGTAAGGTCTGCTCACTGAACACCACATTCTTCTACGTAGGACAAATTAAGATTAGTCTGAAGGAAGAGATGTAACACATTTTAGATTGACCGCAAAAGGAAAGCAATTCAAGGTAGGGTCTCATTTTACCATACTGCATATTCTATGCTGACTTTTAATTTATTATTATTATTAGAAGCACAATTTGAAACTAGGACACTTTTTTCTCACTCTGGTAGTCATTGATCTGCATTCATATCTTAAGAGGAAATGCCATTGAATTCAGGAGCAGCATATTTAACCCACACAGTATTCAAAAACTGCCAGAAAAGCTTAGCTCCCGTACACTATGCCAGTGACCTTGCTAGGTAGGTATGTTAAACACTTAAATGTGTAATTTTCTACAGACACTTTTGGTAAAAACGTTCTTTCTTCTTTTTCACATCTTCCAGCGAACCTCATTATCGGGAGCGCCGCCGCGCTTCCCAAGCGGCACACTATCCAGTGCGCCACTGGGCCGGCCCACAAGTTTTAAAATATTAACTGCATCTGTCTCAGGAAGGATTGCTTGGCTGCTACTCTACATTTTCAGAGAGTGAATTCTTCCCTTCTTGTGACCCGGTAGGCATCTCATTTTCTTTTGGCTTGTTTGCAAGTTTTAAAATATTAACTGCATCTGTCTCAGGAAGGATTGCTTGGCTGCTACTCTACATTTTCAGAGAGTGAATTCTTTTACTTCACCATCACTATCTTGATTAATGCAGTTTAATGCATTTTCATCCAAGCCAGACACAATTAAACTTTTTTATTTTTATTAAGTACAGTAATAGTTATTCTCATTTGGAAGACCAAGGGGAATACACATGAAACAATATGTATTAATTTTGAATAATGTTGAAACTAGATTAAAATATCATAAGTTGTCAGTCACCATGGGATTGGGGAAAGGTGCTGCTGTGCATAGAACACCTGCTTTCAAGTAAGGTAGGAATAAAGAGCAAAACAAGAGCAAAGATGCTCAAGGAATGGGCTGTCAGCTTCATTTGTCATCTTTGTAAATTATTTAGAAAAGGAAAAATATATAACGGTGAAAACTTAGCAGCTAACATTGAGGTCTGTGAGACAGTGAAATGTTGAACAATAATGACTTCGAGAAAATTTATTCAGTAACCTTTAACTGTATAGTAAATCCTAGGCACTGTACTTGCTTCCAGCATAAAACAATACCCTGTTCCTGAGGACTTTGAACTGTTATATAAATGAACACAGAGAAGCATTTGTCTGCTTTGGCATTTCTCAAAGTGGGTTTTAATTGTTGGATGTAAAAAGGGATTACAACAGGACTTCTCAGAACCTTCAATATGCTCACGAATACTGAGAATCATTTCTAAGAATGGGGTATGTATTATGCAGTGGTTTCCAAATTTATCTGAAGACAGTATCTTGGTTTTGTTTTTTGCTTTGCATTATGTTTTTGTTTTTGGAGGAATAGCATGTGAACTTGTGGGACTCGTATGGCCTGGAACACACTCTAGAAAATGCTGACATTAAAAAATAGAGGCATGTCTGGAATTTAAAGCATTCTGGAAATCTCTTCATCAAATATTTACAAAGTGATTAAATCACTGCAAAATGGCATGAGGCCCAATACTGGACAGCTCTAAAATCCAGTGCCCCTTCATAGCAGCTATATTCCTAATAGCCAAAAAGTGGGGACAACAAGCAAATGTCCATCAACTGATGAATACATAAACAAAACATGTCTTATTCAGAGAATGGAATACTACTCAGCCATAAAAAGAAATGAAGTACTGGGACGAGCCCATGGAGCACTCGGGAGAGTGCGGCGCTGGGAGCGCAGCAGTGCTCCCGCCGCGGGTTCTGATCCTATATGGGGATGACCGGTGCGCTCACAGCACTCACTGGCTGAGGGCGGTGCGGCCGGTCTCAAAAAGGACAGAAAAAAAAAAAAAGAAATGAAGTACTGAGTTAAGTTATAACATGGATGAGCCTTGGAAACATCACGTTAAGTGAAAGAAATCAGACACAAAAGGCTTCATATTACATGATTCCATTTACATGAAATGTCCAGAGCAAACTAGAGAGAGAGAAAGCAAATTAGTGGTTGCCAGGGGTTGGAGGGAAAGAAGAGTAAAGAGTGACTGCTCATGAACACAGGGTTTCTTTTAGGGATGAGGAGAACGTTCTGGAGTTAGATAGTGATGATGGTTGTACAACCTTGGGAATATACTAAAAACCACTGGATTGTACACTTTACGAGGGTGAGTTTTATAGTATATGCCTTTTATTGCAATTAAAAATATCCAGTACTCCACCATACCAAATGTTATCCCTCCCATATTACAGGAACTGAGAACAACACAACCATTTCTTGTCACAATTATATTTAATGAAGGTACTAGATGTTATTTACAGAAGATATACATACATACAATTCCTACACATTAAATGTAGTCCAATTGTTAAAACAGGAAAAAATGTACTCCAAAATTACATACTAAATAAAATAAATAAAAAGTAATTATTTGGCACAATATCTATTATGTAGCAAATAAATAACTCTATACCATCAATTGAATGAACTATTTACAATCTATTTGAAAGTGCAAAACAATTGCTGAAAATTAAGATATTTGTAATAATATTTAAGTCCAGAAAATATGTTTTTCTTTTTTTTAATCAGTAATAATAAATTTGTGGCCAATAGTAAACGTTTTTAATGCCCAGGAAAATATTCCAATTTTGAAAAGTGTTTTGTGCATATTGTGCTCTTCTGAAATGTTATTTTTTATCTTAACACTGGCGGTTTTAAGAATGTGGTGTTTCTTAGTGGAATTCTTATGTATGTAATCCTGATTTGCAAATTTTAAAAAGATACATTGTAAACATAAATATTATTCTATATATCATTCAGAAATTACAGACCAGTCCTCCCTCAATTACAAAAACAGCCATAATGTTTTATAGTAATGTGGTCAGGTTCTATTCTTTCAGAGGTAAGATTATGAAGATGGAAGAATACAACTTATTATTTGGACTTATACGGATTCCTCAACACCTTCCCAAAATCTGATGCTCCAAGTCAAGGTGTTGAGTTAAAAATCATGAAACTATATCACCACCAATATATCCAAAGCAATTCCACTTGTAGCACATCTCATCCTGTCAACACTCTTAGGAAAAAATTTCTGGAACTTGACAGTTCTCTTGAGAATGGTATTTCTACCAAACTCTTCATGTGGGCCTTATTTAATGTATTGGCAAAGAAGATGGCTCAACTGGAAATTAAACAGGGTGACCACAAACTGGGGAGTCCTAAGCTAGAGTGTGTAAGCTTTATGCAAGTCAAATAATTTCTTCTTTGTCATGTAGCTGGTAAGCTGAATGCAGCCCTGAGGTGTCTCAGGATGTGTTTTTGCTTGTTTTGTAGAATTCTCTAGTGGCAATACAGTCACTAGTAGCATAAATGGCATTTTTGAAAGATTGTGGACTGGAGACAAACCATTGCTCTGGGTACTTTAAATGTCTATGGCCGACGAGGCTCTAATCTGTGTGACATCTGTGATAAAGTTCTCTGGTTGTCAATCACATTTAATTGCCGTACATAACTGCGGACATCCTGATGGTTCTTATTAGCTTGAGCTGCATCAGGGTCTGTTGAAAGAAGAAAGGGCAGACTTGGCATTGCATAATATATGCATATAAGATACAGCTTATTTTTCCAATTATTTATTACATTTTCCTAGATTCCTGGGTTCCACCAAGACCTTTCAACATACCACATTCATTGAAATGTTGCCACTTGGTTGTTCCATCTCCTACCTCCTACACTCCAATTTTCTTTTCTTCCCTGGAATCACCTCTTTTGATCATTTTCCTTTGCATTGCACGTTGAAAAAAAAAAAAATGGCACCAAATAAAAAGGGAAACATCTGTCTGATAGCCCCTAAATTGTTTCCCCTTACCAACCCACCTCTGTGTCTCCCACTCTGAGTCTCCACCTCCTTTGATCCAGGGGACAACTAATGTCAAAAGACATAGTTTTCATTAGCTCCTCACAAAAGCACTTAAACCTGGGCTGAAACTGAAGCAAGCCATTAAGTCCCGACTCCCCTCTTTGCTTGCATATAATATAGAGCATTACTACATAGACTATGTTCTTAGAGACTATCTATATTCAGGGAGAAACTCAACTCATAGGCTGAAGTTATGACTTCACCTAGACCTTTGATTCTCTGATTGCTACTTGTTCTGAAAACCCATTTACCATTCTATTCTGATCCATACTCCAAGTGTGAGCAGCTGAGCTATCACACAGGTTTACTGATTTCACTAACGCTGGGGCTGAAAGAAGAATCCAGTGCCCACAGCCCTGAGCAGGGAATATACATGAATGAGGAAGGCTTTTTTATTTTATTTTATTTTATTTTTTGCTGCTGGCCAGTCTGGGGAAGGCCAAATTCGACAGTGGTAAACTGGAAACACAGGTCCCTTCAGAAGGGACTACTCAGCTCCTGCATGATGCTGTCACATGAAAATCTATATCCAGAGTTGCCAGACCTTTCTTTTTCTTTTTTTTAGAAATGAGAAATATGGATTTATTCCCTGTGAATTCTCCCAATTTTAAAACGGTAACATTATTTCAAAGTAAAAGGGAAAAAATGCTCTGTTTAGACCCAACACCTCTGCCATGGTCCATGGGCCACCTCTGTCTCAAGGATCACTGGGTGGGGCCTCAGGTCTGATAGCACCGGGAGTGGCTGAGCTGGAGTCTGGACTCTCAATCAGTGTTTTTTTCTACCATAGCACACTGCTTTCTGCAGTCCAGTTGCTCCTGTTAGATTCACACACCACTCCCGAAGACAATTAGAATGCCATCTGCATAAGGGGTGAAGAGGACTGTTGCAGGTCTGAACACAGAAAAGCAGAGAGAAGATACAAAGGCCCCTACTTGCTGTAAGAAGAAACTCATCAGTATAATTATCACACATAAATAATACCACAGTGAACTGCAGAACACATTGTGTTTAATTTCCTCCGCTTCTCACTGGCAATGTACTCTACATGTACAATATACTGTAATTACATTGTACATATTCCCATAGTGCTTATGAATCTATTCCTATAGTTTTATCTATAGATTGTTGACTTCAGAGCTGAGCAGCTGACATTAATGCATTCTCAAAACACTCTGAGAGAAAATAAATATTATCTTTCTAGTTTATAAATGACAGAACTGAGTCATCAACGGTTGATATGAGTTTCTCAACGTCAAGCAATGAGTCATAAAGAGAGTTGGTTCGAGGCAGGATTTGTTGGCAATTGTGCCTTAGCTGTTGTTAACCACACTGGAAAGAGCTTAGATTAACTCTCTTTTAATTTATAAAATAATATCCTTACAGTTATTTTTTAGTATTACAACAATGTCAATATTTTCTAGTATTACAACAGCAAAAAATCCTTAAACCCTGTCCCATGGAATTCATGATCCAAAGCGTCTGTCTCAGTGGCCTCATTAAAAAGGACTTCATCACCAAGATCTACACTACAGCATGCAGTAGCATTTAACTTACTGAAGGGTTGGCTCCTGTAGTATCTCACCGTTCTGGCAGTATTTGCAATCATGCGCTAAAAGGAATAAAGAAAAAAGAAAAACAGAAATGCAAGTAAGCTTAGTGTTTAATCCAAAAAGGAAAGCAAACCATTATTTATTTCAGTAAAACTTGGGACCATGAGAAACAGCATGTTCTGAGATGTGGACTATCTGAAGGCAACTGGTTGATGGATAGCCTGTTTAATTACATTAAAGAGGCACCCACACTCGCAGACACAAGGCATTTTTCAGGTAAGAACTATTAATGGCATAACGCCAGTCTAATTATTTGCTTGTTCCCCACAATGTAAAAAGCGTCTGTCATTCCTGAGACTGTACCTTAATGCTTGGGAAGAGTGTTCACCATCCTTTCCTGAGGTCACTGTGAATTTGTAAGAGAATTTATAACTATCTTAGATTTGGAGAAGGGTTAGCTTGTCAAGTTCCTCACGATAAACAAGATTCAGTAATGAGGTATTAGATTGTATTGACTGAACAGTAAGTCAAAATATTCTACTTATAAGTTTTTGCTATACACTACGCATTACTGACCTTTCTAATCTTCCAGCAAAAGCATATGTTTTAATGCTAATCCTAATTGTTTCCCTCCTTCCCTTTCTTCTTTTTTTCCCTTCCTTTCTAATTATAACACTAACACATGCACATTTTAGGCTACTTATAAGTTTTTGCTATACACTACGCATTACTGACCTTTCTAATCTTCCAGCAAAAGCGTATGTTTTAATGCTAATCCTAATTGTTTCCCTCCTTCCCTTTCTTCTTTTTTTCCCTTCCTTTCTAATTATAACACTAACACATGCACATTTTAGAAAATCAGGAAGACAGAAAATTTTAAGAGCAAAGTAAAAATCACTAAGAATATCACTTTAAAGAGTAACCTCATTAATATTTTGGTACATTTCCTTCTAATATTAAAAAATATATAAAACCATATTTTTCAAAAATTGAAGTCATATTATATATGCATATTTTTATTTGCAATTTTTTCACATTGCATTTGTGACTACTTTCCACGCCATTTGCATTTTAGAATGTTTTAAAAATGAGCATGTATTCAATCATGGACAGATCATTATTTTACCTTTGTTAATTTTGTCATAAAGTGATATTCCTAATTTCTTTGTAAAGTTTTGGTTGCAACAAAAACTTAAAAGGGAATCGTTTGTGCTAAACTCGATTAAAAACAAAAGAAAAAAAGAGAAGAAATGAAGAACAGAAACAGAAACCCCCTAACCCCTGAGAAAAACATTAGTGAGACTGAAGACACTGGATAGACATTTTTTAGCCAAGATGTACATTTCTTGCTCAGGGTATTTTAAGAGTAGCTGGGACCCCCAGTGCCTGCATATGTTTCAGGATACTTTTGCTGCTCAAACTCTAAAGAGGTCCTGTAGAGACAGTGGATTAATTGTAACACTGGCAGAAAATTGACAAGGCTCCACCCAGGGAAAGAGACTCCCCAATCTCTAAGCAGCTATGTAATTCTAGTCCTCACTTTCCTCCTCTCATAGACTCTCGGAAAATGATTTTGAGAAAGCTTATGTGGTACAAAAGAAAATCATAGAAGAGCCAAAGCCTTACATATATATATATATATATATGTAAGCATCGTAATACCTCACTGAATACTACTGCTTTGAGGACTCTGGCAAACATTAAGCGACATGTATCTGCAGGGGATAATTTCTCATATGCAAAAAGGCAATTGGAAAAGTTAGAACTTCACTTTCATAAAGGATCCTAAAAACCAGCATGTCTGTTGATCAGCATGAGAAATATATTACAAATACCTCCAAGAAAATGTAAAATACAATGTATAATTAGCCTCTGATATATGGAGCCCTGAAATAAACAGTAACTATGATAATTTTCCTGCTAATTTACTTTAAGTTGTTTTTTCACTTCTCTAAAGGCTTTGCATCCGAAGGGCACAAGTATATTCCATGTAGAATTATTGTAATTCTTCAGATATTGAATGGAGTGTAATTACTGAAAACCCTGGGAAAAGCTGCCAGTATGCCCCTCTGAAGAATAATAAAACAATTAGCAGGGGTCAGAAACCTCTTCCTATACCATTTTGTATGGAGTAATTGTTCTGCTTTTTAGTTTTGAAAGCTAAAACATTCCATTTTGACTTTGGTTTTAGACTACTCTTCACAACTATACTCTGAGGCTTCATAATTTTTAGCTCATTATGTAGTTTAAAATGTGAGAACAATTGTTTAAATCAGTAATTTCCAGCTCTGAAGTTCATTCTACCTTTCTAAATCTTTGATTAATTTTAACAATGGTTTTAATTTTAACGTATCCTTTTTAATTGCACTCAAAGATAACTTCAGTGTAACTTCAAAATCCAAATCTGGCTTTACAACGGTCCATTCTTTTCCTTTGTGAGGTCCAGACAATAATGTGTAATGGTGTGAGCCCACAGGAAGGATGTGTGAACCCTGCTTGTATTGCTGGTTAATGCACAGTTACAGAATGCTTTCACGAGGCCAAAGAAGGGTTAACGTGGTATTTTAACTCCACCCTCTTTGACACATGCAGTATTTAATATGCTACTACAACCACATACAACTACAAGGCACTTTCCTGGGTTGCAGAAAGGGACTTTAGAAGTCACCTCCTTGAACCACCTACAACTGCATAATGACTTCTGCAGCCTGCCTCTGAACAGTGGCTTCCCACTGTCTGAATGCATCCAGCAATGAGCAACTCATTATCTCCAAAGACAGCCCCTTTCATTTTGGACATTTCTGACTATTAGAAATCTCTTTATCACTTTGAGTCAAAGCCTTTCTCCCTTTATTTTTCACTCATTGGTTCTGAGCTCTGGAGTCACAATAAACTACTTTCTTTTTTAACAGGACAGTTCTTCAAATACTTGAAGACAACTATTATGAATATCTCCCCACCCCCAGGTCTTTTCTTGTTTGGCCTAAATATTCCCAATTTCTTCAACAATTCTTCATAAGACAGTTTTGATTCTTTTCTGGACAGTCTTTAGCGTGATGCCCTAGACTAAACAAATTGCAGAGTGCAGAGAAACTATCATCTTCCTTCCTTCCTTGATCTAGACAATGCTATACATCTAAGTCTACAACTAACAAAAAAAATGATGTTACTGACATCTGTTGAACTAATAGTGAATTAAACCTCTCAGCCTAGTTCATTGAGATGCTGTTTGGACACAGCTTCCTGCTCTGTACATGAGCAGTTGATTTCCTGGACTGACATGGAGGATTTTACATTTATCTCCATTTAAATCCATCTAGTTAGAGTCTTTCTATCTTTCCACAGACTTAAGCCTCACATGTTATTTTTAACGGAAGACAACTATTTATTCATTGGTGTTCTCAGTCAAGGTTGGCAGCAACTAGGGTTAAAGAGTCATAGGCTTCATTATCCAACCGCCACAGAAGGGATGAAGCCAAAAATTATACCCTAGGCTTTGAGGTCCTGCCAGAGCACGTTGGCCTGCCTGGAGCAGGCTCGACAACTTTCCATAATGCCAGTAAGAGGTAAAATGCCTAATTACTCCAAAGCAGAGATTTTCATCCTTTTTTTCTATACTAGCAAAACTGAGGTTTATGACACACTCCCATTAGCAACTGTCTCATTAAGACAGTGATTGGAAATTCAGGGGAAATGTGAGGAGCACAGGCCCCTTAGAGGAAGGGAACCCCAAACCACTGTAGGGGGACAAATTAAACTCCCTCACTTACACCTTGACTGATTTCTCTCAGGACTAATTCTAAGTATATGTCTTTGGATCTTGTTTGCAAAACTTAATATGCTCCTATAATTCCTAACCTCCAGGGCTGAGTAATGAGCCCAATGAAAGCTGATGAATTCCCCTCAGGGCATGCACATGTGCAGGGAAGCTCAGAAAGGAAAAATGAGGTAGGGAGTGAAGGGCTCTGACTACCCTCACGGTCGAGTGACCAGGACAAAGACTCCATCCAGAGGAAGGGGAGACCACTATCTGCACTCCAGCCTAGCACCGGTGAGAGGCTCTGAGGCTATAGTTCCAAACACAACTTTCCCTCAAGCTCTGATGCAGGTAATTCCCCTCAAATCCAATGCAGTGTCAGAGACGTGGCATTCTTACCTGTTCACCTTTCTGTGGTACCCTCCCCTAAACTTTCCCTCAAGCTCTGATGCAGGTAATTCCCCTCAAATCCAATGCAGTGTCAGAGACGTTGCATTCTTACCTGTTCACCCTCCCCTCGGGAACAGGTTGGCCAAGTCACACCTTCACTCCTATCCAGACATGTCGATAACCTACCAGGCCTCTACAGCTGTCGTCAGCTTTTCTGGCCAGCTCTGTACAGACTCTTGTGCCCCAAGTGCAAACTCTCCCTTAGGTCTCTTGTCGCTAAAGAGGAGCAGACTTCATGTCTGTTTTTCAAGTTCAGACCAGCAGGCCTCCAGGCAACGGCACCTCACGTTCCCAGACAACTGCCAGAACTCCCCTTCTTCAGTTATTCCGCCTCTCGTCTCACAGTCGCTTAAGGAGCTGTTCTTGACTTCAGGCCTCTGCTAAATGCCTGCCCTGAACTGTTTCTGTCTTTCCTTCTGTTGCCCCTAAAGATTTTTACCATCTTTGTTCTTAATGTTTGCCAGATTGCCTTTTCTTTTCTTTCTGTGCCTACAGATTTGACTCTGTTCCCACCTATTTGCCTATCAAATACAGGATCTCTGTCAATTGTTCCTTGCTCAGCACATGTAAAAGCACATTCACACCATCTGGTTATTTCACTCAGACCCCCACATACATGGGACAAGAATTTTTTTCCACAATAAGATCTAGAAATATATAGTCTCTCACCTACAAAGATTGTGCCCATGACAGCAACCAAATGCACAGTAAGAACCAGCGATAAAAGGGACCCAGGAGCTGAACCAGCCTTCACTGTGTGCATGACTGAGAAGAACGCTGAGCCCTGTCCCCAAGCTGTGGATCTTTAATACCTCAGAGTTGTGTGACATATAGATACACATGTGTAACACATGCATAATGTTCATGCTATATCTTAGATATGATGGTCACGGTACATGGCAGTTCAGGTACCTGTCCAGGCACATATAGAGTATGTGTACATCTCTGCATTTGGGGAAAGACACTGAAGAAGAGATACAGTTAGCACCACAGGGAGGAGGGGAGACAGAATAATGTCCCATTAGGAAGAGAAGGTAAAGGGAAAGTCGTCTTGTGTAAAGTCTCAGTTATGCAAAATGCTTTGGGATATCCTGGTTAATCAAATTTTCTAATAAAATAAAACACACTTTTGGGTTAAATTTCTGCACTGTTCTACCCCATTAAGTCCATCACTGGAATATAATTTGGGTATTCTTTTATTCAGCAAATATTTCTTGCATCTTTACAATGTGCCAGACATCTTTATGGGTGCTGGCAAAATATCAGTGGACAAATAGATAAGACACCTAGTCCAGGGCACTTACATTCTAGTGGAAAAGACAGACAATGAAGAAGCCAGTGAAGAAGCTCATCTCAGGCATGAAACCAGCTATCAAAGCAAGGTTATCTGTCAGACAACCTGCTGGGTGTGGAGCAGCAGTGTTAGAAGGGTAGTCAGGGAAGACCCCTCAGAGGAGGGGACACGAGCTGAGCCCTGAATAATGAGAAGGGGCCAGACAGGTGAAGTCTGGGGTGAAGAACATTCCAGGCACAGGTAACATCCAGTGCAAAGGCCCTGAGGCTGGCAGAAAAAGAAAGAAGGCTCGTCCCACCAACTGAGTACAGAAAAGAGAAAGTGTGACATATGCTGGACAGGTACTTAGGAGAAGTCTGGATCGTATTATGTTATGGTATATACCACGGTTTTATATCCCACTGATCCATCTGCACGAAGTTATCTCTCCTGTATTTTGCTTCTTCACATCTCTTTTATTACTATTGTGACCTAGTCTTTTGCTGATTTTTTGGTTGACTTTTAATATTTCATGTGTTTATGTTTTATCTTCTCAACTCCCTGTAATTTCCTAGAAGCCAAAGATATCTAGATATCTTTACATTTCCTATTAAAATCCTTTGCCTGAACACTCTACACATGTTGTAATGCTTTGAAGCATACCCGTTGGAAAATCTGCATTTAGCTTGGTTTGTGAAATCTATATAAAGAAGTAAACTTTCAAAGTACTCCTGTAGATTTCCCTTATGTTGGGGAGATCTGGGAATTGGCTGGATTCGAACATTTATATTTTTTACTTAGAGGTTCTGTTTTCCATAGTTTGTGATAACAAGTGCTATTCTCTCCATGAATCCTGAAATAGTACTACTGGTGTTAGAAAACATATTGCTGCTAATTACATAATGATATGCATAGTGATACAAAAATAAAAGGATTCAAAACATTTCTCTTTCTTAATAAATTAGCTTTGTTAATGTTTCCAGAAGTATAGACGTTTTCCCCATGTTTCTCATTACAAATTGACTACCTTAAAAATCATATTTATAAATAAATATACCTAAATAAGGGTATGTTTGAAATAGAACCAACCTCCTAATACAGTAGTGACTGTGCCTATCAGCATGTTTTATGCAGCCTGTGATAGTGGCAGCCGGCCAGCATATTATCCTCTAATCCATTGCTAGTCTACCTCCTAAATGTTATAAATATTCATGTATGCCATAGAAAGCTATGCAGGGCTTTCTGCAAACATTTTTTTGAATACTCCTTTATGTTCCCCCCAAATGAAAGAATGTCTGCCTTTTTTTTTTCATAAGGATCAGAGTGTGAATTCTCTTTTGTTCATACCCATAAATCCTGAAAACCAATAAGCAACAAATTCTCTAATCCTCATTTCATACCTCAAGGGTAAAGAAGTTCAAAATAAAAATACTTAGGGTTGGCATAGCAGTTTGCTGTGACTGCACAATGCTGCCACCAAGAAGAGGCATCTGTTTCTAGCTACCCTGGAGACTTCTGCCCCTGGCAGGGGCTCCCAATGGGGACACAGCCCACCAGTCTCACAAAGGCTGCCAGCTCTGCTCGACACCTGGGCCTTGTTGATGGATGACTGGGAAACAGCACTGACATCGACCTGAAAAGGAAGATGTATACTTCGCCAAAACGCATAGTAATAGCAGCAGCCACCAGTGGTAGTGGTAGTGGTGCTATGGGGACAAGCTGGGCTAATTTATGAGGAGAAAACGTTGGAAAGTTGGTAACAAGTGTCAGATTGGTTATTGGTCAAAGACAGGTCGAGAAAACATAATCAAGTATTTTTGAAATTCCATTTTATTTTCCAGTAACATCTAACTCATAGGAGGTCAATTCTAAAATCAAATTTTCTCGTGGTATGACTTGTCAAAAGAAATAAAATTTATAAAGTTGCTGAAGCAGAGAACTAGCAGTACTTCTTTAATCCTCTTTCCCCTCTCTTTCACAGTAATGGAATCTCCTAATTTTTAGTGGAGCATGTGGATACCCCAAATAAGGGCTACATTTTCTAGCCTTCCTTTCATGTGACTGAGTTTCTGGCCAATAAGTGTGAGTGCAACTTCCAGGTTATATCCCTAAAGTGAAGAAGCACGCCTTCACCTTCTCCTTCCCCTTCCCTCTGGCTGGAATGGGAACGTGGTAGTTGCCGTTGTGGACCATATGGGTGGTCAAATGGCAACAGAGAGGAAGCCTGGAACCTTGACCGCTTCCTGGAGCACAGCTGTCATACCTGCTTGGACTCTTAAGTGAGAAAAAAAGACACTCATCTTGCTTAAGCCATAATTAATTTAGGTTTCCATTACTGCAGCTGAAATACTACCCTAGCTATTTATTCAGTCACTTTTTTTTTTTTTTGAGACCAGCCGCACCATGCTCAGCCAGTGAGCACACTGGCCATTCCTATACAGGATCCGAAAGAGAGGAAGCCTGGAACCTTGACCGCTTCCTGGAGCACAGCTGTCATACCTGCTTGGACTCTTAAGTGAGAAAAAAAGACACTCATCTTGCTTAAGCCATAATTAATTTAGGTTTCCATTACTGCAGCTGAAATACTACCCTAGCTATTTATTCAGTCACTTTTTTTTTTTTTTTTTTTTTGAGACCAGCTGCACCGCGCTCAGCCAGTGAGTGCACCGGCCATTCCTATATAGGATCTGAACCCGCGGCGGTAGCGCTGCTGCGCTCCCAGCGCCCCACTCTCCCGAGTGCGCCATGGGCTCGGCCCTTATTCAGTCACTTTTAAGCAAAAGTGAACTCTCTGAGAGCAGGGTGTGAAGGACCTCTTTCCTCACCACTAAGCCCAGAACACACTGCTGTGGGCATGAAGTGCAGAAATGCGAAGGGGGGACTCTTGCAGTATCCACTGAATGTGATCTTGACTATTCCTTCACAGGTTATGGATGAGACACCAAGATCTAAAAACCCGACGAAACATCTTTCATCCTCCCTGAGAGTTGGCTGGATTTGCATACTTCACTGTTCTTATTTGTCCTGCTTATTTAACTTTTCTGATCAAAGGTTCTAAAGCTCAATCAACCATCTAGGAAAGCCTGACTTATACATCCTGTGCACTTGTGTATTTTATAGTTAAATGGTTGGCTTAGCCACCCTCAGTCTGCATTTCTGCCTAAGTGATCCAGAAGGGTCTTTACCCATTTGCTAAACCTTTCATTTCTGGAAAACAGATTTTATTTTCAGAAATCAGGGAAATTGTCTAATTCTCCATACTAATAAGTGAGCAAAGACTGTTTTTTACTTTGATCAAAAATTATTAAACTGACACAGTAATAGGGATGTTCATACCCTGCCTTTGGTGTGGGGGCTGGGGAGGAAGACTGCTGAGAAAATATTTGCCCTCTGGTATAGACTGTCTTTGAGGAGTGTGTACTCATGTGCTATTTCCTAAGAAGCTTAGGACATGGGAACCTAGTGCCATGCAATAGTCTTTATGAGGCTGGGCTTTGCAATAAGCTCATTCTCAAGGCTGAATGGTGCTGATCCCTATAGGATTACTGCAGGGTGTTTCAAATTCTCCTGGAGTCACACATACTAGCTTAATTTCAAGAAACAATTAGAATAACATTTTTCTGTTAAGAATTCTATAGCACTTTATGGCTTACAGGAACAATTATATACCATGGATCTACCAACAATCCAGACATAGATGGAGCAGGCGTAATCCCCATTTTCTGCTGGGGAAACCAACCCACAGAAAAGTAGAAGGACAGCTGCGAAGTGACGAAACTGAGTACAAAACCTCATGTCTCCTGAACTCCAAGTCCTGGGCTTTCCTACAGTGGCCACATTCATACTGCAAATCATAACCCTGGGCAAATGCTCGCCCACATGGAGATAAAACACTGTACCCCTCCATCCATCCGGGCAGCAGCCAAATGACTGGCAAGACAATGGAGCATTCCATTAACATGCACTATGTTGCTAAAGACAGGTTTTGGCATGGCTTGCTTTACTGCTCCACAGAAGATAAGAAAATAAACTGCAAAGTAACTAATGCCAGTTAACATGCTTTTTTTTTGTGGAGTTGGGGTAGGAGGGTGGCTGGAAAATGCTAAATATGTGCCAGTTCCACATTTGCTATTAAAAAAATCTTTTTGGTTATGAAGATTTTCAAGTTCCCTCTCTAGACTTGGGTGAACTTTACTGGGATAAGCAATACACATTTAGATAACACTCCATAATAAACATCTGCTATAGAGTTGCCTTTCATTTACATGCACTAAAGTCAGGTAGGGCAGATAAACATTTCAAAGGCATCCTGGAGCAGTCTAGCTCCACACACCTTGCAACAAAACAACAACATGGAAGTCAGATGCCTTTCATTTACATGCACTAAAGTCAGGTAGGGCAGATAAACATTTCAAAGGCATCCTGGGGCAGTCTAGCTCCACACACCTTGCAACAAAACAACAACATGGAAGTGAGTCTGGAACATTCGTGCATTTTACCAACAGGCAGCCACGGACGAAACACATAGCATAAAAGCTAGCTGCTGCTGTGAGCCTCAGCATAAATACTATTCCATTTCACAAAAGAGAACTGACAGAATAAAATAGGTAGCCAATTTGAACCAAATATTTCAAAACTCCTTTATGTGTAGCTACCTTTTTAACATGGCAGCATGTATGGAAATTATTTCTTTTATTAGTACAAATGCAAATTTTATTTTAAAAAAACATTGTGGTTAAGGTTATAATACTGCACGTACCATTTTTTCAAAGTTTACTAGATTGTCAGTGAACGTCTTGTTTCCCTCATGAGTAAATGTCATATCTGTAAAGAAATAAAAGCCACATTCTAATCACTAACCGAAATATGTCATATAAGAAAGCACAATAGCACCATTAGATTATGCTGATGGATTTGCATAACACTGCAGTTGAAAAAGCTATAACAGTTCCTTTTATGTTAGGTGTTTAACTTTCTAAATCACTTTACCTGAGATTAGTAAAATTTCTAAACTAAGCTTGTTTCACTAACAAGTCTTCCAAATTATGGGTCACTGCTCCTCTAATCGTCCTCCTAACCCTCTCAGAAGAGTCGCTGAGAGGCAATGGCAAAGAAGGGGGAGGAATGGGATCATTCTTCCCAAAGAGAGCAATCTGATCAGGGTAGTGCTCATTTTTCTTCCCCAGGCACTCATCACTTGCTTGGTCTGTGCATTTTCTTAGGGTTACCTTTAATGAGCAAAGGCATGAAGGGGATGAGAGGTGGCTCCAGCTTAGCTACTGTCAGCCTGTAGGCCCTGTGGTTTCTCGAAGGATCCTTGGGAGAGACAGAGAGATGCTGGTCAGTGACACGTGACATATATACACTCTGACTTCCTAGTACACCCAGCCTTGTCATCCCATCATCAGGTTTCCCACTCTGATTTCTACAGTCAGGAATTTAGACTAAAGAATATTAGGATTAAAAGAGCTTTAGAAACTATTTCAACCTTCTTCCTCCCTTACAACGTAAATTATATGAGAACAGAGATTTTATTAGTTTTCTTTACTGCTATTTCCTCAGTGCCTAAAAGAGCTGGGTACGTAGTAGGTGCTCAATAAACATTCATTTGAATAGATTAAACCTGTGTTTTACAGATGGAAGAAATTAGTCTCACAGTTTAAATGACCGGCCCAAAGTCATCCAGCTGGTTATCCTTGGGGCTCTGGGATCCCCATTGCCTGTCGCCTTGTCCACTCCCTCTCGTACATGCTCCACGCTCTGCACATGTGTGTTCCTCCCACATAATTCCTCTGCCTGGCTATAGTACACCGTTCGATAGCTCCATCAATCTATCCATGTCCCCTGTTTGCATCTGGCACATAACTCAGCACCACTTACTGCACTCGCATGTCTGCAACAGTGGGTCAAAATGGAAGCATCTTTCTAATCACTGGTTCCCTCTTCGCTTCTTAGGTTCTGAGTTTTTAGTAAAGCTGAACTTTTCTTTAGACAGGGCCAAACCAAGATAGTGCTGTGTGATGTTTCCCATGCTGGGACCATGCAAGCACTGACCAAGTCCTGGGCCTCCCAGATTCCCAGCTCTGTTCAGCTCTGCACGGTAAGTCGAACTTCAGTGGCTGATTCACCAACGAGGGCTCTGCAATCCACAGAAGAGCTCCTCCAGCCTTTTTCTCTTTCATATGAATCAATTTGCCATAGGCCCATTAAATATTTGTAAAAAATCTTACTTTGTTTCTAGCAACTTGTTTTCTACATATCCTCCAAACATTTTTCTAGTGCCTGTTTTCAAGCTAGATTTCTGGTAAACTTGATGAATATTCAAAGGGCTGGAAGCTGGGATGGGCACCAAGGGATGCAAGGATCTCATCCCACATGGAGTGTCCAAATCACCCTGTTAGGCAGTAACTTTCTGTGAACATAGTCCATTTTTCCTATTAAGAGTGAATTATACTTTTACTTTCTGTGAACATAGTCCATTTTTCCTATTAAGAGTGAATTATACTTTTGTTTAGACCTCTGTCATTCTAGGTCTCTTTCTTTCCTCAGCTGGATTTTAAGTCAAAGGTAATAGAGTATATGGTAATAAAAAATGTGTGTTTCTGAGTACTGTTCTCTACCTACACCCCGTGCAGTGTTCTCAACAAGGGCCATTCTGCCAACCCAGCGACATTTATTTGGTAGTGTCTGCAGACAATTTTTTGTTGTTACAACTGGGCTGAGGTGTCTTAAGAAGTGTTAATAATATATGGTGGGTGGAGGCCTGGGATGCTGCTAAGCATCCTACGATGCAGAGGACAGCCCTCCACCATGAAGAACGGTCCTGCCCCAAGTGTCAACAGTGATGAGGCTGAGAGACTGCTCGAGATTTTCACTCTCATTTGCTTCACCTCAGATTGGCTTTTCCCCTCTATTTTGAACCCTCCTGTTTACCATGTGGTTCAGCTTTATTTTCTATTTTGTTCATTGACTGTTTCACACATGCTCTGTAGTTCCTTGAGGTCAGGCACCATTTCTCACTCCACTCATGTGGCCACCACGGTACTCGCTGCAGTTGTATGGGAAGCCCTTGTGAGATTCTCGGGAAATACAGGTCAGTAAATCAAAATCAAAGATGCTTATGAATGAAAGCTCTTCCTACAGAATTATGTAATTACATTGAACCTTAAAAAATAAAGGCTTATAAATGATGAAAGTTTAATCTTCTCTTCTCAGCAACGTACAGTGATGAAAACAGAAGCTCATAGACTCATAATACCTCTGTCTCCAGTGAACACGAAGAACTGGCCAACTGGCTACCTCTTTTGGCTGACTGCACCTCCCAAGCAGCCTCCCATTTTTCTCTTTAGACCAGGAAAGGGGACTCAGATAGTGTTTCCCACATGACCTTAATGTCTGGCTGCTATTATGTAGCACCTACACTTGGCCTCCTCGGATCCCTATGAGAAGGCTTTATGCCTTTTCTGATTTTCCCAACCAACTCACTTGGACTACTTGGGGGGGATGAGAAGCTTGAAGCAGGTTGAGAAAGACAGATTGTTGGAGTGGGAACTCTAAGTCTCCAGACATTCCAAGGCAGGGGAGCTGCTCTATGGTGTCATCGCTTAGATGGATTGGCAGCACTGACCCTGTCCTTTGCTAGCTGGAAGATGATACAGCTGCGTGGCACAAAGGCCTCACCAATTCCCTCATTCCTATATTCAGGGGATGAGCTGCCATGTGCTGCATCTGCCTGGAATTTTAAGAGAAACCCAAGACAGAAGGACTTGTGAAGACCTGCCCTATAAACAATGGAAACATTTAGGAGGGACAGAGAAAGAAAATAGTCTCAAAAGGGAAATGGGGAAGAAAATAATTTCAAGGAAAATATTCAGAGATGCAAACAGCTGTCTTTAAACATCTTGGTGGATCGAGTCTCTATTACATACTCCTTGCCCTCTTTTTGTGTCCCACTTACACATACTTTTTTATTTTTAGTAAGTGTCTATTTTTGTGTGTATGTTCTATTAGAGATTAGTATTTCTTCAACTATATGGCACACATAAGAGGACAAGCACATTTTGAGTACTAAGCTAATGATAAACAACGATGTTTTCTAGCTTGAATAACCAGCTATCAACAAACTCCTCATTATACGTGCTACAGAAATTCACAACACACCTGCGTAACTTTTGCCCCAAACTGAATACTAGCTAACTGTTGTTTCTCTACACACAGAAGTCTGCCAGGTGGTGAAGAGACACCGTACTCAGCTGCTCCAGACAGTTGGGCTCCTGGCTATTTCTCCCAGGAGCAAAATGACTACTTGGATAAAAATGGATCTTTTGTCCTCTCTCAATCAGAGATAAGACTTATTTGAAAAGCAATAAGCAGACATTTCAGAGAACAATAGAATCTATGAGCAAAACTTCTGAAGTCATCCAAGCAATGCTCTTCCTTCATGTTATATCTAGGAACTGAACTTACTATTTACATTGTGTAGATTGAGAATCTGAAATCCCTCCATTCCCATTCCCCACTGCTCCTCCGCACCAAACACACAACAAAAGGACAATATCTTTTTAAATTCTTACTCTGAGACAACTGAAAAAAGGAGACAGGTCACCTCCCTCTAAGTGTCCCACCTTTTCCATTGTTACACCAGTGTGAGTGATATTTCTATAAAAAAGCTCACTGGTGAGCCTGTGTTTTTATTCTTAAGGCAAAAGTCACAGCTGGATCTCAGCTGCAGCTTACCTCCCACGTTAGTGCCAAACGGCTCACAGCGACGTTACTTAGTCCCATGACGATGGCAAAAAAGGAATTCAGATTTTTGTACTCCTTACAGCTGAAACACAAGAGCCATGTGTTTGAGTAAAATGCCACTTTTGAGTCAGATAAAAAAAAATTAGAGTTCTATTTTCTGATAGTCATTAATATGCGTCAGGACTCCTTTATGAGAAGAGGCAATGATAGATTTAATGCACTGTGCAAGTTCTGCTTGGTAAACATGTTCTACTGTTTGATTTCTCACTGTAATTTTAGAAAGTTGATGGGTTTGACCACTGAGGTTTGGGTTTAGAGAAGGAATTTAAAGAAACCTACCTGAAGATTATTACAATCCCAAACTTGCCAAGAGCCTTGTCAGACCTGGAGGGAAACGTCTCATGGGAAGGGAAGAGCAAAAGCGAAATGACCTTGGAGACTTCCAGACCTTTAGCCTGAAGGGGACACTCTCCCTTGGAGCTTGGGAGGAAACTAAGTCACACTGTGCAGTCACGATACCTTCCACCTGCCATCCAAACGCTTCTAATCTGTTGGAAAATACCAACTCACAAGGTGTGATACCCATGGGCTGGACACTTAATCTCAAGGAGTTTTGAAGCTAAGAAATAACCTAAGTAATTGACGCCCAAACCCCTTACTTTCTGTGTTTTACTGATATCAGTGAAGCTGATCATTTTGAATGTGTACTTGCACCACTATTGCTTTTGTGAATGTATATGTGAGAATGAAATATGTGGAACAAGGAACCCTCAAGTTCTTCATACCAAATCTCTATAGAGGGAAAGAATTCATTTTGCGATAAGCACAAATCTTTTACCCCAAATCAATACTGTTATTTAAGTTGACTACATTATAATTAAATCCTGTTTGGGTTAACATTTTTGTAAAGGCTAATTAAATTGTTGCATTTGCTACCATGTTCTCCTTGCAAAGGTAGCAATGACTAATTCTTAAATTGTCTGTGTGGGAAAGGGAGAAAATATTTCAGGGAAGCCATAGTGTATCTGGTCCCACGGGGAGAGAACATAAGCAAGCCCTTTACTTTGTTGGGCCAGTGGCTCCTAGGTCAGGGGCTGAAAGGTATTTAGGAGATACCCAGTGCTGAAGGCAGTAAGTATCATGTACATGTATTTGCCTTTGTTTTGTGTACATAATCTTGAAAGAATAAATGCAGGACTGCAGCCCTGCCTTTCTGGTTACTGCTCTGTTACCAACTAACTTTATCATCCTACGTAAATCTGAAATTTCTCTATGCTTCAGTCTCCCCATATGTAAACAAAAGGATAATAATATCTGCCCCCCCCCCCCCCAACTTCACAAAGTTCTTGGCAGGGCAAGGAGCTTAAACAGAATATGTTGAAGTTCTCCAAAAACAAGTAAAACAGATGTTACTGCCACTAGGTTTTGATCTTATTCTTGTGGATCTTGGATTTATGGAAGTCTACAATCCCCTCCAGCTGGGCTGTGTAAACAGCTCCACTACAGGACAGCAAGCTCAGCGCAGGGCTTCATAATGGTTAAATAATATAAATTAATCTATACTGAAGGTCAAGTGCACCTACTCATTCACATAATCAGGAAGAAAGGGATAAGACAAAAAAATTTTAAAAAATTCCTGGGTTTTTCAAAAGGCTCTCTTATGTTGCCTCTGTAAAATAACAGTATTAAGCCCAAAATGGTTTTCTGATCTCCCACATTTGCGTGCAGATTGCCTCTCTCTTATCCTTGTTATATTTGGTACTACCAGGCTAAGGTGAAGAGAGAATGTGCTCCTTATAATGGGAAAGCACATATTGTCATAGTTTCCATAATCAACTCATTCCAAATATGTGAAGTCATTTGTCCCTTGCAATAAGGCTGTTCAGGCTCCTAGGGAAAGTGGCTGAACCAGAAATACATAAGCAATATTTTACCAAATATTTCTTCAAATAGCCAGCTTTTCTAAATTAAGAGATATCAGCATTTGAATCCAAGGGATTTGGTATTCTGATGAACCCTCAAATTTTTGGCAAAATAATTCAAGGGATTTGGCAAGCTGATATCTATAAAATTTCAAGCAGCCATTACCTCTTTGTTCAGCCCTGGAAATCAGACTCTGTATGGGATCTAAAGTGTTTGGCTCAAGAAAATTGCCTAGCTGGGGTCACTTGTACTCCTAACCTTCCTTGCTAGAGCTCCCTGCATTTAGAAAGGAAAGGAGTCTCACAGCCACAGGCCACATTTAGCATTTTATTTTTAGCACTGTGGTGATACCAAAAACATGGAAGTAAACAGGAGGTTGTCAGGCATATCTAAATAGCAGGAGAAGATTAAATTCATGTCAGGGAGAAATCTAACTGGCCCCTGCAGTAAATAAATTGTTTCCCACGAAGTGCTGCTAAATAGAATATTTATAAGATGCTTGCTTTTTCTGATGTTTATGGAGATGATTTTCATGTACCAGGCTGCCTTTACGCATTTTACTGATTTTACTCTGGCTGAGGCAGATGGGCTGTCATATATGCATGTTCCACTGCCCTCTACTGTCGAGAATGTGTCATGATGGAATTCGACTTGAAGAGCCTTCTGAACAGAACTTTCTACTGAAACTTTGTTTGCTAAAGCATTCTTTAAATTGAAGGAGGCCAAAGTCTGAGTAGTTTTGAGCACAAAGAGGTCAAATTTTGACTCTAGCATCAGTTTTCTAAGGTGTTAATTTATATATTGATGTCAAATACTACAAAAGCTAGAAGAAATCCATCTTTTACAAGAGTTCAGTTATTCTTGGGCCCCTGTGGTTGGTCCTTGTGCAAAAGCAGTTCTCATATCCTGCCTTTCTTTTTAAGATGTAGTCTAAAGAAACAAAATGAAAACACACCTCAAAAAGTTTTTTCTCTTTCCAAGCTAAAGATACTTACTGGGCTGCTATCTTAATAAATTTTTTTAAAAGCTGAACACGCTTGCTGAGCTGGGAACAAAGGCAAATCTCAGTGACAACCCAAAACTGAATTTCATTAAATCTTCTCAGGAACAAATCCAAGTTTGCTGTGGTCTTTTTAAAATTATGCCTTCCAAATGTGTGATAGATTAACTCCAGCTAGAAAAGAAAGGAAACCAATTTCACTTATTTGTTGGTTTTTAAATCAAAACACCAGCTAAGTTTTTCTACTTGTCAAGACAGTGTTTTATGGGTTGGCACATGTGAATTCAGTCACTGACTGGGATGCAACTGGTCCTACAGATTTGAAGGGCTTCCATGAGGCTTGTTAAATACATATATAAATATATAAGCTAGATGCTATTGGCTCAATAAACTCAGGAAGACAAGGCACGTATGCCTTTTTATCCTGACATGATAAAAATCTTAAAGATTTTTCTTTAATACTCAAAGGATTTATAACAGACTTTATTATAAACTCAATATGCAAAAAACTTATCATGTGATTTCCATACTGCAGCACATATTAAGACTTACACTTGAGCAGTGCCAGCCAGCTCCATCCTGAATTGCTACGGTACCTACTAATTGCACCCGATTGGGCACCTTACCTCATGCACACAGTTGAAGAGTTCCCAGTCATAAATTGTCATCTGGTATGCTAAATCTTTGGAGCTCATCAGTTCAAAAGTTCCCACTGTTCCAACAGTTGGGCCTTCCTGTTCTGGTAAGGGAGTCTATGAATAATAATGCAAAAATATATCAGAATCGCAACAGATGAGACTTACTGCTGAATGCTTTCAGGAGCTCCTGAGGGGAAAGGATTCTGGAGATGCGTTCAGCAATATCTTGAAACTTTACTCAGAGGAGAAAGTTGTCTTTGCTCTTAATGCTCACTTTCTTCAGCGTCACCTTTACAGTTATCATCATTATAATCAATTCTACTGACTGGAAAATGTGGACTATAGCATGTCAGATTTAGTGAGGAGGGACTTGTGGAGGTTCTCTTCTGCTCGGGTGTGAGAGATCCCTGGAAACTCTTCCATTTCCCTGGTAAAGATGGAAGAAGTTCTTGGAGACTTTTTTCTCCTATTTCCTGCTGATGCTGTTCCAAAGTAGGTACAGGCATGGCAGTTTTGTGTGTTTGTCCACAGTGCTACCTACTACTGCTGTTGACGATGGTGAAGTTGCTGCATCCCATCTCCTACAACACACTACCTGGGTGACTAGGTGAGAGAGCACTCTGTGAATGGAGATTATGTATGATGTGTGATTCCTCTACTCTCTGGGAGATGTTGAGCTGAGAATGATGTTCACATGGTCACAGTATTTGGACATTAGAAGACCGAACTTTGCAACTTACTGGAAGACCCTTCATTCAAAGTTTCCACCTGCCTTACTTATCTCATTTTTATTTTATGACAAATGATCTAAAGTGTTTTTACTTAGTAAGATGAATGATATGCATATGTAGAAAACGTATGTATAATACACTAACATCTATAAATAAAATTGGCAATATATACATTACAAAGTTACGAAAGTCAAAAAGTGAAAAGGATATTTCCCCAATATGATGCTGACCACATTTTGATATTCAATATTCATGTCAGAAGTACTAATATTATACAAGTTCCATCATCATCACCATAACTACTGCATTCTATAAATGCCCACTGCATTCTGGGCACTAAAGACATTATATGTTCAAGGTGTAGGTGGTTCCTGCATTTGAAAGTTTACAGTCTAAGAAAGGACCAACCAAGTTTACAGCCTAAGAGTCAACCCTGACCAGCAAGTACAGCACTACACATCAACAGTCAGCTCATGGTCTTCATTTGCATACACAGAGACAGAAGTGTCCACACACGTGACTCCCAGATACAGAGACAGACAGATGGGGCAACATGAATGGGATTTTTGAAACTTACTGGGTATGAGAAATGAATGTGTGGACTAAAGAGATCCCTGTAGAAAAAGAAGTTGGGTTTTAAAAGATGAAGCAGGCAGACTTGGTTGGGTTTTCCCTGAGCATCCAGGACGGTCGTTTAGGTTGAATGATGGCAAGGAAGGCATGAAGGTGGGAAGCTGTCATGAGTCTTGCTTGTCAGGGACAGAGAGCACAAGGGGACCGGATGGACAGCTTCAACAGGGTTTAGAAAGTCCTTGAGTACTGGAGTAGGAGTTTGGGTTTTGTAATAGACCAGATAATAGACCAGGTAGGTGCCAGCTTTAGAGAGCAACAGACTGAGTATAAACCCCACTTTAAGTAAGGAGACTTGGATTGATTCCCTATCTCTTGAATGTTTGTTTCTAGCTCTGGTAGGGGTTGGGGTCATAATACCTATCCCTAGGCTTGTTCAGAGGACAAGGAATAATTTAAGTGAAGCATGTAAATATAGTGCCTGGCACTCCCCTAAATTATTTCACTTTCTAGAAGAGCTGTAGCAATGCAAATGTCCAGGAAAGTGTGATCAGTACAACACCCAGATGTGAGAGCTGACTGCTAGTGCAGTGAAGGAGATTTTTGCAATATCTTGAATTTATTTGAAGAGCGTTAGTTCTCTTACTAATTCCTCATCCATCAGCCCACAAGCACCGTCCCCTTTCCTCAGCCACCAGTGCTAAGAGGTCTGAATCTGCTCACAGTCCTTTCCATATATTTTTTAATCATCTACATCCATTGCTTTCTAAATAAATATTTCCCAGTTTACTTTATGCAGGAAACAGAGAACAGGGAAGCAAAATAATGATTCCAAAGTTTTAAAACTTAGGGAACCAACCTGAAGCTGATGGGCGAGTAGCTTATGGAAGCAAAGGAGGAGAATGGTTTCAACCGGGGTAGGTCTTGGGTAGAAAAGGGGGGGAAGCTTTCAAATTCTAGGGCTCAGGACCAGCCCTCAAGGTCAAACTGGCTCTCCATGCCCCGCCCCCCTCTTGCAGCTGCTACTGGGAACACAGCCCCTCTGCTCCTCTGTGGAGCTGCCCCTCTTGCTGTATTCCTTGGGCTCCCTTTATCCTCAAGATTGGAAAGACTCAGTTTACCTCGTTCCCTACCTCTCTTCCTTGAGGCCTTATGGCCCTTCATAAAAGTGATAAATTAACCCAAAAACTACAGGGAAGATTCCAATACTAAAGTATATGCAAAGTTCCTCTAGCCATGGATGCTGGTCTATCACTCCTGCGCCCCTTTCGAGAGAAGAACAGAAAGCTCTGTTGAATCTCCACTTATACGTGAGTGGACAGGGCTCGCCACACCTCCCTCCTCCTTGGCAAAGGGCAGGCTGACCCCTCCTCATCCTCCATGCACCCAACAAACAGGCAATCTAAGCAGCAAAGGGTGCTTCTCTCTCTGAAGAGGGGAAGTTACATGCTGACCCTGGACCTCAGAGAAAGAGCTCCTGGGGTCATTTTCTCATAGATATCCCTGTGGATACTTCCTAGAGATGAGGCACAGCAGAGCTTATGTAGGGTCTGCAATGCAGACAGATATGAAAACTGCCTGTGCACAAACACAGAATTCCGATGGATCTCCCCATCAAAATATCTTAAGAGATAATTTGTTAAGGCTGCATGTTGGAGATTGGGAGAATAGGATTGTCCCATTTTCTAGAGGAGGACTTTTTTTTAAATTGAAATATAGTTCATTGTACATATCTGTGGGGTACAGCATTGAATATCAATACCTGTGTGCAACATGTGATGCTCAAATCAGGGTAATTAGTATATTCAACTTGATACAATGTAATCACTTTTCACAGCCCTTTACCAGTTCCTTCCTTCCCCTTCCCCTCCCCCTCTCCCGCTCCTACCTCTTGTAACCTCAATTCTGTTCTGGATGAGGAAATTAAGACAAAAAAGGATGTGCTGCTGTCAGTGATGAAGAGACAGCTAGTGGATGCTGCACCCCAGCATCCCTCTTTCCTGTGCTCCCACGCCCTCTGTACCTAGCTCTGCAATGTCACTTGTCACACTGGATTCTCACACTGTGAGCCCCTTAAGATACAAGGACCGTGATGGTTTTGGAGACCATTCCAGAGCCAGAACCATTCACAATGCCTAGAATGATGTAGTAGACATTAAATAAAAGTCTGAGGAACCAGTGAATGGATAAAAGTAGAACCAAATTACAGTACAATGGGATTTTATCGTAATTTGCTCTGTACTAACATTTATACTTAAAATATCAAAGAGAGTAAAGCTCTAGAATCTGAGCTCTTAACCACTAGGATAAATTGCTGGCACTCTATTAATTATAGACAGCATGATTTAACACTAAAACTTGTTCTATTCCGGGCTGCTTGTGTTAGTGTCATCTCCCTAACTTGACCGTAATTGTCATAAGGACAGAGGCTCCGGGCACATGGTCTAGAGTCACATGGATGCTAGCACGGAACCAAGCACAAAGCAGATACTTCATAAGTATGTGTTGATAGATCAAAGGGTTTGGCCAACATTCTGTACTGAAGACATCCTCTGCACGACTCTTCCCGGAAGGACTGTCCTCAAAGAACAGTGAATGGCAGGGTGCTGACAGGGAAGAAGCTAAAACAAGCTCCTGTCTGGGGTACTTGTTGCAAATAAGTTCCTTTCAACTATTCAGGCCTTGAAATGGAAGATAAGAAGGACTGAGAACCTGGAAGGCTGCAGGATTGTGTGCAAATAAACGGAGGCTCAGAAAGTTAATATCTGCCTGACAGGGGGCTGGAGGTGGTCCACTCTCTCAATCTATAAGCCACATCGGTTCACGCTGCAGCCAAGAACCAGCTGGCAAAAGAGGCCAAGCGCCCGAGAGGTAAAAGCGTCATGCAGTACTTTCAATAGGGCTACAGCTACACTGGCTTTTTACAGCTTTCTTTTCCAGGAGAGGGCAGCACGACTCATCCATGACAATTTTTTCCAATCCTTTTAAACTGGGAAATATTTAGTTAGAAAGTAATGGATGTCGATGATTAAAAAATATATGGAAAGGACTGTGAGCATATTCAGACCTCTTAGCACTGGTGTGGCTGAGGAAAGGGGATGGTGATTGTGGGCTGACGGATGAGGGATTAGTAAGAGAACTAACGCTGTTAGTTCAAATAAATTCAAGATATTGCAAAAATCTCCTTCACTGCACTAGCGTGCACAAAATGGCTCTCCTCAAAACAGAAAATCAGGATTATGATGATATTATGGTTCTTGGTTCTTAGATTATGATGATGCTAAACAAGCTCTAAAAAGTCCAAGGAGGAGAATTTTGATTTACCTATAAGGGCCGATTGGATTAAACTTGAAACCTATTCACGCATCACTTACGTAGTTGAACGCTCTTGCCAAAATTCGATGCAGTTTACCTCTGGCTCTCGTGTTGCACTTTTCTTACGAGAGAAGCCCTGTGTGTCCAAAGACTGAGAAAACTAGTTTCTCTACCCTCTGAACTGGCTCCATAGGTTTCTTAAGATACTGTAATTGCTACTCACCTCCATGCCTAATTTTATACGATAAATAGAAATGGATACTGCTACCTGCATAATAAAGAGCAGGCTACTCAATTATTAGCGTGCGCCAATTAGTCCTTTACTTATAGAAAGCTCTGTGTGGCTGCAAAAAAGTGTTTTGGAGACTTAGGGAAGGGTCTGGCCTCTGACATTTCCTACACAAGGCAGAGAGAGCCCTTTTGGGGAAAAGCATTTCTTTTAGACAGGATAGTGGCTTTGCTGTAATGCATTTCTGCTAAGCAGCAATAAGTTGTTTTTAGAAAAAAAGAGTTATTTCCATGCTGGTCTAAGTATGCAGATTTTTAATATTAATATTTAAACTGGGGCCATTTCAGTGAGGTGAATTACAACAAAGAGTTCTGAAAGCTGAATTACTACCAGTAGTGGTGCTATGTGGTTAATTTCCACAAAAAGAAATCGAAAGCTCAGAGCATCTCAAACGAGCACCTGAGGCTTACCTAATAGGCCACAGAAAAAGAAAAAGCCAAGTAGCATTCAAGACTTTTTAGCAACTAGGTTCAATATGGCTGCAAAATTAAGCTCCAGACAAGTTTTTCTGATTGCAGATGCTGCTCCGAGGAGGCCCTCCACACCTACCAAGGAATCGAATTGCTCTCGCGGGCAAGCAAACAGGCGTCCATTAATGGTGAGCGTCGTAAATACCGAAACATCATTAGGTTTGAGCACCACCTTTTCTGTGAACATAAAAAGCATGAGATTGCCTATTAAATACATCTGAGATTTGCTGCACTGCCCTAATCACACCAACAAATTGCCAGCTTGGTGAATTACCGGAACACGCAGAGCGACTGCATAAAATATAGTACTGAAGGGACCCACTGAATAAAAAAGACATAGCTTCCATGCAGACACACAACACTCAGGATGCCATCAGAAAGACTACAAAACAGGAATGGAAATACCTGAGGGTCAATTCACCCAGTTCTGTGATGCAACTGTATTGTATACAAAAACTGCACATGCTATTTATACGTATATAACAAGTTATGTTTCTACATGCTAATAACCCCAGCTCTTTGGGGAAGGAAAGATCACTTTTAGAAAACTTAGGGGGTTTCTGAGATCCCACATGATTTTAGATGCAGAATCTATTATTGTTTTTTCATTTATTCCCTAATTTGCAAAGTAATAGCAGTAACTAAAGTCTTCTACATTTTAAAAATTAATTCATTCAATACATTATTTGTTTAGCATTTACTACATGCCAGACGCCTCTCCAAGCACTGGGGAGACAGAAGGGAAAAATACAGAAAAAAAGTCCCAGTCCTACATCAGAGTGGGGGATGCAGACAATGAACACGATATATTAGAGAGTGAGCAGTGCTGAGGAAAAATCACAGCAGGGAAGCAGGCTAGGAAGTACGTGGAAGGCGAGAGGTTAAAATTGCAGGAAGGGAATCAAGCGAAGAAAGGAGGGAGGCCTCAGTGAGACACTGACATTTGGGTAAAGACCCAAAGCAAGTCAGGGACCTGGGAGATCTATGGGAAGAATGTGACAGAGGGATCAGTTAGGACAGACATCCTGGGTTCTGTTCATTCAGGACAGAAATGGAAGAGGAGATCTTGGGAATCCAACATGTATTTTAAAATCCTACATCAATGGAATCATTTGTCTTAAAACACAGCAGAAATGACTCATTGGTTCCTGAAGGACCTCCACTCCCATCTCAATGCTATCAAATCATCACCCAAGAAATTAACCTGACCACTCCTTTCTCCAGTCTCTCGCTGCAACGTGGCTGACCATTCCCAAAACTCTTGCCAGCACAGATTGTAATTATTTATTTACTGTCCACCTCCTCCCTGGCCTGGGAGCAACTTGGGAACATGGTCTGTGTCTAACTCATCCTCTCCTGTCACAGCCACACTAAGTGGCCAGTAAATATATGACAAATGAATAAATGACATTTCAGGAAAGCATACGGTCATCAAGGACAATGAAAGGAACTGTGATCCAGGGGTGAGGGAGAAATATTCTTCACTTTGTTTGATGAGCAGGGCTCCTGCCCTCTCTACTGGGCAAGGAGGGGACCATCCTCAACTGCAAAGAACTAGCCTCTGACCACCTCCAACTTCAGGCTTGCAGAAAACGATGGCCTTTAGCTTAAGCTAAATTCCCTCTTTGGGTTCATGTTTCTCAGGCCTCCTGACATAAGCTTTTTTGTTTAGGGTTTGCACTGAAAGAACTCCAGGCTGATGTTCACACCAGAGTCTACAAGTGCAGCTGCCTCAGGTAAGTTACTTCACCTCTTTCTGTTTTAGAGTAGGTAGAGTGGGTACCTACAGGATAGGGGATGTTAGACACTCACCCAGCCCATCTCTAACTGCACTATTTCTGTTACTTGTGGGGGCACACACAGCACAAATTCACCCTTCTGGGTCAGCCTGGACAGGCCACGCTAACTCCTTGCATGTTTCTGTTTGGATAGGTTGTCCCATTTTGCAGAAGCCCCAAATACTAGTTAAGGCTGTTACCTCCTCCGGAACTCATCTTGACTATGATCAGTCCTTCCCCGGAACCCAGTTTGTCGGTGACTGCGCTGAGGACTTCCTTCACCGAGGCGGCCACCGGCACCCGAATGGTTGTGTAGGTGTGGTCCATGCAATAGACCTTAAACAAAACTACACAAAGACAGTAACGATGTGGTCAATTGGTCTTGGGAGTTCTTAAGAAAACCCTAAGTGATGCAAAATGTTTAGACATCCCCCCAAATTGGTGTCGCCTTTCCTTTCTTACTACTGTATTTATTTGCATGGTCTATGCCTATGTCTGCTCCCTTCTGAAACTGCTTACCTTAGCACTGGTCTGAGAACAGGAGCAATATGGCTGCCAAACCCAGTTAAAAAACAACCACAGCAGAAATCTGTGAAAAACCCAAGTAAGTCATGGGAAAAAACGGGAATTATCTTTGAGCTGACATTCTGGGTCTGCCCTTCTCTCTGAGCCTTTCTTTTTCATAGTACAGGAAGTGCTCTATTGTGGCTGATTACTAGATTACCGTTCCCCTGTGTGGCAGTGGGGAGCCAACATTAACACCTCTATAAACAGCAGAGCTTCTGCCTGGGGCATATACTGACTTTCCGGCTCATGTGCTTCAGGAAATACATTCCCTTTGTGTGCTTTGGGGCTGGACCATATAGCTTCACTAGTATTTAGCTCAGCAGACCCATACATGGCACCTACAGGCTCACCTTTGAATACAGAAATCCTGGAAGCAATTCCAGCTAATGTAATTCTTGGGTTTAGAGGCACTCCTAAATTACAAGATTTGTTTGTGGCTTACAGTGAAAATTTTATATTATTATTATGACTATTTTTGGTTGTGGTTCTTTGGATAAATCTAAAACAACCTCCCTGACAGCTGCTGAGGAGGCTGTTTGGGGCCAGAGGTTCTCCCTGGGCAGGAGCCCTGCTCTGCACATGGCCCTGGCATCTCCTTGACATCCACCAAGTGCCAGCTTCCTTTCCACCAGCTCTTTCCAGAGATGGGCAACCTTGACAATTAGGCCCTGAGATCACCTTCATTGCCCTCAAGGAAAGGTGGCAGTCCAGGAGAGGCAGAATCAGCGAAATGTGGGCAAGCATCTCCGCTGCAGGCATAGGAGTTCAAGAACACAGATAAGCGGAATGCAGAAGGGTTCCTTCCATGTGCAATGCAAAAGGTCACCGCTAAGGAAAGCTGTTCTGTGGGTCCAAGGTGATGATTCCCAGGGAGAAGATTTTATTCTGACTCTAATAATCCACGCAACCATGAACTGGAAGAGAATTCTCACCCTCATCAGAGCCACGGATAGGCTGGCGCCTCTGGGCTCTCTCATCACTCGTGTTGAACTGTTGCAAAAGGACTTTGTGCTGTAAAAATAATAAGCACAGCATGAGCCATAAGAGAGAATGACCAATGCACATTAGCAACTCAGAGGAAACACATCTGAGAAGCAATCAGAGGCACAAAATAAGGAAAACATACTTTGTGTTTACAAAAATGAAACCACTTTTATTTACTACAGTACAACATATCTGGAGAATTGTAATTCTACAGGGCACAGACAATTAGAGAACCCGAATCCATGCCACTGACCTTCTTTTGTGGGGTCTTTGCATCTTCTGAGCTACGAGAAGTAGAGAAAGCACATTATTTAATACCACTGCTAACATTATCTTGAATTGCTTTACTCATATGTAACTTTAATCTTATGTTAGGAAATGAAATCACAGAATCCCTTCAGGAGGCAAATAAGTCTCCTCATTTTTATACTCAGGGACCAAAGCATGGGGAGCCAGCAACGACTTTAGCTCTTATCTTAGGCAGATCCCTGGCAGAACTGATGTTAAAAGCCAGGATTTCCAGCTTTCAAAGTCTATCTACTAGCATGCCACTCTCTAGTATTTACTCTATGTCTCAACTAACATCATGTGAAAAACTTCTGTTTTCACCAAGAGGACACAAATATTCACCATCCACAGCTCTGTCAGCAGAAAGTGAATTTTCCATGTTAGTAATTGCCCTCAAACTTTCTTTAAGTGCCACTGCCCTTTTTTTTTTTTTTTTTTTTGCTGGATTCACTGCTTTGAACCTCAGGGACCAGAGTTCATTAAGTTGGACTCTGCAAAGGAGGATCTTTTCCTTCCCAGGCCATCTCTTGTCAGCCCTCCCACACCGAACGCAGCTGAGCAGTCTAATTGCCCCCAAACTTTCTTTAAGTGCCCCTCCCTTTTTTTTTTTTTTTTTTTGCTGGATTCACTGCTTTGAACCTCAGGGACCAGAGTTCATTAAGTTGGACTCTGCAAAGGAGGATCTTTTCCTTCCCAGGCCATCTCTTGTCAGCCCTCCCACACCGAACGCAGCTGAGCAGTCTGTCTTTCTGTTCATGGGCTTTATTGCACCACCTATGCTCAGGGCTTGGCCCACTCAAATCAGAACTCTGTGTGGCTACTGAAAGGCCACGTTTAACCTTTCTCATGGGCAAAGGACCTGTTAGAAGATATTTTGATTGTTAGGCAGTCACTTCCTTGATGAACGCACACCCCCAGAGCCAAACCCTTCCTTACATTTGCTTGACAATCTTCTCTAAGTCTGGCAGTTGCTCCTTGAGGGCAGCCATCATCCGGGCATCATCTGATACAGACACATAAAACTCCTGTAATTGGCAAAAGTCACAGGCTTTTAACAAGAACTGCAAAGGATGCACACTTCTGTAAAGAGCAATAAAGATGGGTCCCTATGTCATTTGCTTTGCTGTCATCTCCAGACCATGATTTCATGGACTGGAGGAAAAAAAAAGAAGAAAATGTTAAAATGTGTCTAAATTCAAAATTGCATGAGAAAAAGTTTTGGAAATAGATAGCAGTGATGACAATATAACATTGTGAGTAACACAAGTGCCACTAAACTGTATACTTACAAATGGCTAAAATGGCAAATTTTACATTAGATATATTTTACCACAATAAAAAATTCAAATTAAAAAAATTACAAATGAAACTAATATAAAAGGTGATGGAATGCAAGGTCTTGGAATGAGTCATCTTATAGGCTTACAGTCATCAAGAGCACTTTTTTCTTCAATATTTTTATTCAGAGAAACATTAATACTCATTTAAAATATTATTTTAGTATTATTTGTTTACTTAATATTTACCACACGTTGTGGTTAATTGTTGATGGGAAAATCAGGCATGGTCTTCAGCACTGTACTGAATTTATGCTGAGTTTGTGACACCAACTCAGGACTCTTTGCTGACTTCCTGGGAACTGTCCTGACCATGCAGCAGCACCCTGCTTTGCTAGGAGCAGTGGCTTCCACAGGAGAAGATGAGAACTATGGCATAGCCAGCTTCACACCACTTTGGCTCCTCTACAAAATGGTCCTGTGTTCATTGGGGAGAGACCATAACTCAATGTATGATCCCAAGCTACTATTTTTCCCTATATTTTCATTCCACAGCCTTGAGGGACTTTCATGGTCCATCTTTCCTCTCTGCCTCACACCTCCACTTGTGAAACGATACAATTTAAAAGGAGAGAGGCTGTACGTTTCTTCTGGATAATTCATTTTAGAACACACATTTTAGAACAGACTGATAAAGTTTGAAATAGAAGTGATATTGCCTCTTGCCTGCTCATAAGAAAAGTCCTCATCTAAGTTTTGGAAGAGTGATTAAGGGTTAAATGCCAGGATCAATGCTGTAATATGGGGCTAGAGCCATTAGAAGGAAAAGGGAAGAAGTTAAGCTTAAAGCAGTGTTTATGAACTACCTCCACGGTCTACCCTTCCTGTTCTAGTAATTCCTCAATAAAATTACCTGCTTCGCTCTACTCAAAAAATACCTCTTATTTGATCTAGTAATCCCACTTCTAGGAACTTAGCCAAGGACAGATCTATTTGTACAAAAATATTCACTGCACTATTATTCTAGGAAGGTAGAAACTGGAAATGGTGTAAATATTCAACAACATGGGAACAAATAAATATATCTGTGGCATAGCTACTCAATGATCATTAGAAATTTTTATTACAAAGACTGTGCTGACATAGAAAAATCCTTATATAAAGTGGAAAAAGCAGCCTGCCAAGTGATAGGTACTATGTGATTACAACCATGTAAAACATATAAAGAAAAAGAGACCAGACTAAAATGCTATTAGTTATTGAATTAGAGTGGCAGGATTATGGATGATGTTTTTCTTTACTTTTTTAAATAGTACCCTTCGATGAATGAACATGTTAACGTCTAGAATTTGCAATTACAGTCTCTCCGAGGAAGCTGTGATGCCTATGGGTAGGTCCCTGTATTGTAGAAAAAAGGTGTTTTCTTGGAAGAAATGACCCCGCATACCTCCAGGAAAGCCATAGCCACATCGTCCTCTTGCAGGAGGTCTCCATACACAGCGGCCCACTGTAGAACCAGGCGGACGACTCGCCTCTTATTGTTGAGGGCATAATCCAGTTTCTCCTGTTCTGTACCTTGAGAAGGCTGTGCGTGGTAAGTGCCGAGGAGTCAAGGAAGACATTTAGCCATTTCACAATCATTTCACTGTACTACTTACAAAGGCACAGAATGACAGCTTCAGAAAGCAGCCTTCTAGACTGACAAAATTTCTCCAGTGGGCGCTCAAGCAAAACCCCGCATAAAGTGTCTATACCAAATGCACAGGAACCCTTGTTATTCCTGCTGACTTTGATCTGACAGTTGCCCAAGGACTTTCATCAGCTCCACTTGGACTTGTGTGTTGACAAGGAGTCTTGCGGTGCCTAGCCCCAGCTGTCATTTCCCGCCTGACCTCTGCCTCTAGGCGCTTTCCTGCTGTTGCTTGTCTCTGGGTGCCCTGCCACCCCTTCTTGGTTCTGATAATTCTGCTCACATTTCTATAATCCCTTTTGTTATATGCATTTCAAGTTAAACCCTTCAGAGTAGGCATCTAGTCCTGCCGGGACCTTGGTGAATACAAAGAGCACATGGGTGGGCAGTGTGGCTGGAGGTAGATAAGCCCACCCAGCATCAGGAAGGAAAGGTTCCTGCTGTATCAATCCTCTGGTGAGGGTTTCAGACACACTATTTACACTATGCCTTTTCCTCCCATGTGGAACCACAACTCGCCTCACTTGGTGCATTTGTGGCTAGCCATCTTAATTATACACCCTTGATGCTTGGGATGTTGTATTATTTGTCTTGTATTCTACGTCATGCCTAGCAGTGACTTTCATCTAGAAACTCTATTTATTCAATTAATACAGCAAATACTTAATTCAGTGCCTACTATTTGCCAAGAATAAAGGTCCCTGCTCTCGGTTCACATTCTTGTATAGATGACAGTAGGAGAAACAGTAGGTGATCAACAAATATTTTACCTTAGACATACCATTCCTTTTTCAGTGATTTATAGTAATTCATATTATAGACACTCAGTTCATAAAACAATACATTTTATAACTGACACTGTAACTTGCACACAAAGTACCTCAGTTAAGCTCTACTTGACAGTCTCTGATGAAAGTGTCATTCTGTTTCTACAAGAAAACAAACTAACACTAAAGGAGCATTTACGGCCGGGTTTACATAGCAAGAGCGCAGAGTTGGTTTTGAATCCAAGACTCCTAATTCCAAAGAGTTTTCTTTCCATTACACAACACCCCTGTGCCTCACAGCCAGCTACAAGACTGGCCATGTCTCAGCTTACTACCATGACTTAAAAGGCACCGTAGAAAACTGCCTGGTGGCAGTGCTGTGCTTGTGAGCTCAACCAGTAAAGGGCCTTTTCTAAAAGGACTATAAATAATCATGATCAAGGTAAATGACAGAACCTTAAAGCAAAGGTTTACTGCATGTAAATGGGTTGCAAAATGGCTTTCATAAATTGAGCACGAGATTCATAAAAAAGAAAATTGCTCAACCTGTATTGCTACAATTCTCTTTGAGCTTACAGTGGAAAAAAAAAAAGAGATCATTTTATGTCAAAATTATTTCTTTTCTGATTAACCCTTTGGTCTTTCTTGCATGCATTTATAATTCATTTTTTCTTTCTAAAGAACTGCAATGCCACATAAAACATCTACATTTTATGACTATTTTTTTTTTTAAGGCACATAGCATAATCAGACATGTGGTGGGTACCAAATGGCTACTTCTTGACTGACTGAAAAATATGTACTGGTTCACCCCAAAGTGGGAGAAACTGGGTTCAAGTCCTTTTGCTGCCACCATCCAGCTATATAATTTGGGTAAGTCATTTAGCTGTTGTACACCTCCATTTACTCACCTGCGAAGTGAGGAGGTGGAAATGAAATAATTTCCAAATTCCCTTTCAGCTATCACATTTAATAACGCTAAAGCAAGGTGGACCTAAAGAGAATTGGGTACCACTAACTAATATGATGAAAATATACTGCTGCCTTTCCATGATGCTCTCTCATTTGTTTAATTTTACGGTAATGTGTGTTTGTGTAGAAACTTGGATTATATCAGGCCTTGGCAGGTACTGTCTTTTTCATATCCATGGTATGGGAGTCAACAGGAAAAAGCAAGAATGGCTAACATGGGGGGTAAGGGTGTGCATTGGGGAAGCCAACCTTGATAAATACGTGGCAGTGAAAATTCTGAAGTCTGAATGGAATATGTTTTTTTTTCTTTTTTTTTCCTCACCGGTAAAGGGATCGCAACCCTCAGCACGGGGGCACCAGCCATCCCTATATAGGATCCGAACTCGCAGCCTCAGCACTATCAGCACTGCACTCTCCCAAGTGAGCCACGGGGCTGGCCCATGAATGAAATATGTTTTAAAGCTCTTGCCAGGTTGAGCTCACTCCCTAAGCCAGCGGCTCCAAATATCACAATACCACTGTGGGTCACTGTTCATGTTCCTCATCCTGACACCTCAGTCTTCCCTCTGTTCCCTTTTCTAGATCTAAGTGATAGTGTCTATGAAAGACAATCTTTCTAATGATCCTGTACTATAAAAAATGTGCAAATTTAGTTTTTGATTCCATGTCATATCAATTTTTTAAAGTCATACTGTGCCTTAAGTTATTGTACAAACTAGAATTTTAAAAATATTTTACTACACATGCAGTGTAAGTACATTTTGAATCACTCAAAGATGGTAATATCATATGGAGAAATGGAAGCTTTTATACCGCTGGTATATACGGTGGTGAGCTCTTAGCCTAAATTTAAGAAAACAACCCCAAGACAGGACATTTAATGTGCCAATGTGGTTTTTAAGAGGTAAACGTATTTTCAAATAATTAACACACTTTTCAAAGAAAATACATCAAAGTGCTTTGCAAGTACTTAGGCAGACACCATTCAAACGGATTCAAAAATTATTAAGAGACTACTTTGCATAAGGCACCATGCTAGGTGCCGTAGATGTAATGGGCAAAGTCCCTATCCTCCTGAAATATTACATTGGACAATATGTTGAAAAGGAAGAGTTTGTGTGTGTGTGTATGTGTGAGAGAGAGAGAGAAAGAGATTGAAACACCAAGTTGGTATCAAATGGATATAATTCTAACTTTCCAGCTTCTCTCGACTTGAACTCAAGGAAGCAACACAAACGTGTGTGTAAGGATATGGCGATATCAGCAGCACACCTGTGGCTAATCTACAGGGCCATAGGAGAGGATAATTAAATCTACATTGTCTCTATGAGTCAGGACAAAAATTGTCTTGTCCTCTCGCCTGCTGGGGAAATCTGCCTTTTGCTCACAATAGAAGATAGAATATATGGTTGGAAGGATTAATATGATAATACTTCAAATGTGTGTAAAGCTTTACAGTTTATAAAATACGCTCAATATGCTCATGCAATCGTATACTGTGCTTTACAAGCCTGAGGAGGAAATATTTACAGGTGGAAGAAACAGAGGTTCAGAGAGAAGAGGTCTGTGCAAGGTTGTTCACTGAGCAAATGGCAGGGCTCATAGGTCCAGACAGGCCTCTTTCTACTGTGGCCACCCCCACTATCACAAACACTGGCTATATAACTAGATATTAGGGCTCACGGTCATGAAATCATTAAGAATAATTGCATCTGGGAAGCAAAAATCCTAACGGCAAAGAGAAACCTTTTTCTTGTTGTTTGCTATTGCTGAAGTTCCAAGTTTTCTAGAGCTGATTCAGTGTGCTGAGAACCTAGGCCAGGGCTGAGCCCCACTCATTGAAGAAAAACCCCACAGCTTCCTGGGAGGTGGAACTGACCAAATCCAGAGGGACTAGGAGATGCTGTCTTCATTTTCTCATGAAAGTTAAGTATTTTTGTCTCTGGAAAAATAAAAGGAACCACTGATTTATTTCACAAAGTCTTGCTTTTCCCCTCACAGATGTTTATTTACTAAAAATACTATTTTTATAGCTGAATCCTGGCATGTACTCAAGGATTCGGCCCCTCCATAGGCAACACACTGTTCTATTCCACAGAACATGTTCAACATGACTGTCTGTTGAATCAGATTCTTAAGAGACACAGAGAAGACTTTACATGTAATTGATTATACCTGAAATGGTTACAGGGGAGGTGCTGGGGCTTCTATTTATTTCCATAACAATCTCCCCAGACTTTTAGAAGATTTATGCAATTTTAGACTTTACTTAACCCCTACAAAAAAGGTGGAAAGAAAAAACCATTCTCTTTAGGTAGCAGCCAAAGAATAAAGCATATCCCACCAGTTCCCTTGTCTCAATACAACGTCAAAAGTGCAACCTAAAAAGACTAACATTTCAAATATAGTATAGCATGTTCATGAATTCAAACACATCAAGGTTGGAGAAACATTCTCTGGCTAAAACTGGAGTAATGAATAAACCATCTGATGGAGAAAGTCCTATGTGGAATAAAATCTAACTCCTCTTCAGGACAAATGACAATTTAGAAAGGATTACCAATGAGTACCACACACATAACATATATTTTAATGTATGATATATTATATATAATGAAGAAAACTATCTGAAAAATATACTTGGCTAATGTTTATGTAGAAAATATAATACACAATAACCTAGGGTTTTTTTTTTTTTTTCCAGTCAATCAGGAAACACTTTTACTGAATTAGGCACGGCTCCTGATTTCATGACAGCTGGGTTCAGGCAAGTAGCAGTATGGTTGCCTGAACTCATAGGGAAAAGAAGCACAGGAAGACAACACGGTTCTGGTATCTCATAAAGTTCTAGTTAAAAGTCTGTTAGAGAATCTAGAATTATTCACTGAATTGGTATTTTAAACACAATGGGGGAAAAAAAGGCCATAATAGTTCAAGTGGCCAAACTCATCACTGACACACTGAGTTGATTTCTGATGAGACACAGAATCATAGACTCTGTCTGTTTCAAGAGCCCCTTGATTGCATTTCCTTCCACTCCAATCATCTTAGAGGTAAGAAAACTGAGGCAGAATGAAGTTAAGTGATTTTTGCAAATTTATCAATGGAATTCTTGGGACTAGAACTCAGTTCTCTTATTTCCACCCCCCCACCCCAGTACTCTTTTTATCTGTCTATGCTATTGTGTTTTATCTGACATTGACATTAATTTACTTATTCAAACATATGTAGCATATATTATGTAGCAGAGTCATGTGATTTAGAAATTTGTTGGGAAACAAGGAAATCTATCTGAGATGTAGAAGTTGATCCCCCCAAATCCTCAAAACAAAGCACATGCAGAAAATCAAGAGTTAACCGCTGCAGCCTTGACAACATGATAGTCAGGGAGCACAGAACTGCGGAAGTCTGAACTAGATCCTCTCCATTCCAGTTTCAACCAGCTCTCTCTTTAGCAGAGTCATGTGATTTAGAAATTTGTTGGGAAACAAGGAAATCTATCTGAGATGTAGAAATTGATCCCCCCAAATCCTCAAAACAAAGCACATGCAGAAAATCAAGAGTTAACTGCTGCAGCCTTGACAACATGATAGTCAGGGAGCACAGAACTGCGAAAGTCTGAACTAGATCCTCTCCATTCCAGTTTCAACCAGCTCTCTCTTGTCTTCCACCTGTCAGTTAGAAAAGCAGTGCCTCACTTCTACTAACCAAGCACTGTTAAATCCACTGGCTGTTCAAATTCCAACTTGAGGTTTCTCTTATAATAAAGACTTCTCACCATCCAGGAGCATTAAATCAGAATCTTTAACAGTGGGAACCATGTCTTAAACTCACTGTGAATTCCTACATTTTCTCCCTAAGGACTGGACATGTAAAAACATAAAAAAACCCCAAATGTTTGTTGACTGACTGATTACCTTAAAAAATTCAATCATGCTGTTTGGAATGCTACATATAATGTGGTTTTCTAAAACAAACAAACAAAACTTCAAAAATATCACAGCTCTATAAGATCTTTTATCTAAATTACCTGAAATCCCAATTTGTCAAGATGTCATATGCAGATCAGAAATATATTCTAAGTAAGTTCATAAAGAACTCAACATCAGGGCTGGCCCGTGGCTCACTCGGGAGAGTGCGGTGCTGATAACACCAAGGCCATGGATCCTATATAGGGATGGCTGGTTCACTCCCTGGCTGTTGACAACACCAAGCCAAGGGTTAAGATCCCCTTACAGGTCATCTTTAAAAAAAAAAAAAAAAAGAACTCAATGTCACTGGGTACACCATGTCTACACAAATTTCAAAACAATCTGGTACATCTTTTAAACAGAATCTTTCAGTTATTGGTATTTAATCTACAGGATGATAGACTTCCAGAGTGCCTAATCTTCACTGAATTGAACATCTCCTTCAGCAGTGTGCGCCTGTGGCTGAGGACAGATTGGATCTGTTTTCAGTGAGCTATTAGGGCTGAGAATCAGAAGAGGTGAAGGCCACAGTGTAGGCTACAGTCTTTCTACCCTGCCAACAGCAGCCTTAATATTCCATTGAGTCATTTTCCTCATGCCGACTCTGCCGTTCAAACACTGTAATTATTTCATATATTTTTACCTAGTTATTATCTTACTCACCACAGGCACCTGTAATTTTTCTGTATTTTTTTTACTGCTCATTTACTTATTCTTAATTCAGCTAATAATGGTTCCATGTATTAAAATTATCATGGGGAAAGTAAGTGAAAACCTCCTAGGATGTAGAGGCAGCAGATTCATTACAGCCTGCAACAGGGAATAAAATATTATGTATACTTTTTGCAGTAAGTACATGCTAATTATGCAGCTATTTATAAAACACTTAACAACATTCAAACTGATGCTCCTCAATGTTGTTGTTTTTTAAAACCCTGCTTTGCATACAAGATCTCTGCTTGCAGATGAAAACAAACTTTGGGGGTCATCTGCCCACTGACAAGATGAAGCGTTTGTATATTCTTCACTTTATGCCATAGTCCTCCCATGATGGTGCAATAATAGCAAAATTTATGCGGGGCTTTAAGGTTTATAATGTACTTTCACACACATAACCGCATCTGATCTTAACAACCTGGTAAGGCGGGTGGGGCAAGTACAATTACTCCTATTACACAGAAGGGGTACAGAGAGGTGATACAACTTGTAAGATGAAGATCTTAAACACAGGTCTTCTGACTTCAGAGCTTTTGCTCTTCCTGCTCTCACCTGGGGCCCCTTGCCCACCTGTTGGCCTTTGTGGGGCAGCCCAACACCCTGACTCCTGACCACCGCGTCTCTTCCTTCCTTGACGCAGTATGTTCCTGAGAATGCGGGTTCTGGAATTAGACTACCTAGGTTCATATCCTGACTCCCCCACTTATAAACTGTGTGACCCTTGGTAAATTAATTGACCATTTAGAGCCTTGGTTTCCTCTTCAGTAAACTTCATAGGATTGCTAAGGTCAAAATGATATACAGGTAATATACGAAAAACATACAGAGCTGTATCTGAAACATATTAAGTGTTCAGTAAATTTTACCTATCAGCATTACGTATTACTGATCCTCCTCTGGAAATAATTTAAGAGATTTACAATGTTTAAAAATTTTTAGAATTTTCCATCAGACTCGGCATTTCTAAGATAATTCTGTGATATTATCCTACCAACACAGGCTACTCCTGGATTTATGTGCACCTGTTAGCTTTGAGTTCACATGAGCGCCTTTCATGCTATCAATTTCTTTAGATATCTCCCTTGTTTTTTTGCTCAGAATATTTTTCCCACTGATTCAGAATTCTCTGTGTTTTTTGAAGTCTCTAATTCTTAGCTACTCTTTTAAGTCTCTACCAGATGCTTGCACTCATAGCAGAGCAGTTAGGACATGGACTAATCCAACACACTGCCTGGGTTCAAATCTTGTTCTTACATTTACTAGCTGTGTAACTTGGGGCAAGTTGCTTAGCTGCTCAGTCTCACTTTCCTGATTGTAAAAAACAGGATTAAAAGAGTACACACTTCATAGTATTCATATGAGGATGAGCATATCTGATAAGACAATTATTTTCTCCCAAGGAGCACATGTTCATATTGTCACCAAACCAAGACTTCTTTACTGGAAATATACTCTCAAATCACATATCTGCAGAAGTACATTGCTCTGATGGTGACATATGGATCAAACACTTTCAGAATGAAATGGAGACTGCAATGGTAAAATTTGGTTTCAACAAAATTTAAGCTGAAAGTTTTTCTTAGACATCTAAAGAATATTCTTAAAAACTTGGCTTCATCTAAAGAATATGAACCTGGTGCTGTTTTATAAATCTTTCATCAACAAGAAAAGCACATTTCGATAAATGTTCCTCTTACAGAACCCAAGAGAACATCTCCAGGTCAACTTCACAAAAATATAAATGATGGAGACCCTGCCTTTTCAGTAAGGGAAACTGTTGTGTTTGTTTCTATACAGGGACAAAAAACATAAAAGGCAGTTTTAGCTAAAACTTAGCTAAGTTTTTAATTCAAGAAACTAAATAAATTATTTCCGTGTCAAAAAAAAATTGTGTTGAATACTAAGCTAAAGAAAATTAGTATGCTAATAGAAAATATTTGGCCAAAATTATTGCTGTATTTAAATTTCTATAACTTTAAATATAAGCCATTTATTACTTAATATTATTTCAGATGCAGTAAGAATATGTCCCAAATAACTAAGACCTGTATTCACTGACATAAGAGAAAATCTACTGGCAGGGTAAGCTTCAGAAGTGGTCCAAATGCTAATAATGCCATCACAGACACCATTTTTTTCTGACTGCCACTCATTTCAGCTTTACCCTAGGATTCCTCATTCTCCTCATGGTTGTAGGATAGCTGTTGTTGGGAGCTGGGGTTACAGGCTTCCTGCTCTTTCTCTTAAATGTTGAAAAGTTTTTTATCCAGAAGCCCAGGAACCCTCTCTTTGAATTTCACTGGCCCAGTCTAGCTTGGGCCTGCAATTTGAGAACCAATCATTGGCAAAGGCAGCCAATTACACTGAGTGGCTAGACTGACTGAATAAGATAGCACAGATGTTGGGGAGTCAATCACAATGTCCATTGCAACCCACAACGACATCAAAGCTACGTGGACTTCCTCCAAACATCTGCTAGTATATGCAGAAACTTAGGCAGTTATTTGGGGTCCCCGTGCCTTGATTTCTCCTTTATATCAAATGAAGTAAATAATATACCAGTCCTTTTGTCTCGCATTTGGGAAATGGGTGTTGGAAAGATAAAGTAAATAATGTGAAAATACACTCAATCAAGGAGACAGTTATTAAAACTCGAAGTGAACATTTGCAGAATTGAAGGCCAACCTGTATTTGTATAAACAAGAATATTGCAGAATTTAATCATAAAGCACAAAATTAAGATAACAGGAAAGATATTTGATAATAAACATCAAAAGCAATAAAATATATATTCTTCGTCTACTTTTAGGAACTTTAAGTGAGTAAATTATCATATACACCAGCAAAGATTTAGCTAGAAGGATGCCGATTCATTCCATTGTGTTTGTTATAATAAAAAAAAAGTACTAATAATTTAAATATCCAATAGGAAGAGGCTAAGAAAATAAATTATGACATATCTACCATATAATATTATATAGTCATTAAAGCTGATAATGTGTGTTTCTCATACATCTTTGCCCCCCTGTTGCCTAGTACTTTATCAAACATTGTTTTCAATAAATGCTTGTGGAATTATCTAGAAGAAAAAAAATGATGTAGTTTTTTTTTTTTTCCTTTTTGTCTCTTTTTTTGTGACTGGCAACAGATCGCAACCCTCAGTGTCGCGCCCGTACCGGATCGGGACCGGCAACGGGATCGCAACCCTCGGTGTTGCGCCCGCACCTCGCTCAGCCAGTGAGCCGCCGGTCTGTATGTGGGATCCGAACCCTCGGCGGGAGCGTCGCTGCGCTCCCAAGCGGCGCACTGTAGCAGTGCGCCACCGGGCCGGCCCCGATGTAGTTTTATTTATATATATTAGTTTGAAAAGATATTCAAAACATACCATTAAGTGAAAAGGAACATTTTATGAAAAAGCATATGTAATATAATGCATTTTATATAAAATAAAAAAATATATTCTGGAATTTTTTCATAAAATTATGAATGGTGGTGAGCCATTGAGTTTTGCTCTCTTCTCTTTTTATGGTAATTCAAACTTTTTAATAATGAGAATGTTTTATTTTTAAGAATGACAAAACTATATTTAGAAAAATGGCATAGAAAATATTTAATGACATAGAAAGATATTCACAAAATACTGTTTAGTGAAATAACATTCACAATTATTTACAGTATGATCCCATTCTTATATTTAAAAGTATATACCTATACACATAGAAAAAAGACTAGAAGGATACACACTCAAATCTTACCAATAGTTATACCTGAGAGGAGATGGGTGGTTTTAATTTTCTTTTTAAGACTAAAGGAAAATTGAACTGAATTTTAAATGCAGATTTTAAAACAATTAAACAAGCTGGAGATGAAAAGTATGGAAATTGAACAAACATGATTTTAAAATTCATTATAAAGCACCTGTATTCATCAGGTCAGAGCATGTCCAAAGTGTATCTAATGAATAGAGAGTCTCTCTCAATAGCACATAAAAGGCCTGATAAATGTTAGAGTTCTACCACCTTTCTCTGTGCTAAAAGCAAAATTGGGAGAGACATACAATGTGGATTAAGGACAGAAATAGATGTCAGCAGCTCAGGACTCAAGTATTTTCTGTACTAGTAATTACCTTTCTCTAAGCAAATTATAATTTTTCATTATCCTCGTTTATTGATTTGGAAAAAGCAGTGAAAGTACTGACTCCTTCATAGGGCTGCTGTGAAAAGTCATAGTTGTATAAGTACTTTAAAAACACTCAGCCAAAGCAACTGACTAATAGGACTTGGTCAGGTATTTTACCATCCCTATATCCCACGCTAAAAAACATGGGGGGTGACCCGCTTGTTCCATTTTTCATTAGACATCCCTGTTGCTCGCGGGTGTGCTGTTAGTGCAGTTTATATATGTTTGCTGTTTTTGCCTCCTTATCGTCTATTTCTCCACTTCCTGTTTTTCTTTGCAGGCAGCTTCTGTGATACTGCCCAGTAAAGTACTCTGCCTTCACTTGACCATGATGTCAGCAGTGACCCAAACTAGGCCAACTAGACCCTCCTTCCTAAGGACGTGGGAATGAGGTAAGGGCCCAGGATATTTGGAGTAGATTTACCCGAACAGCAGAGTCTTTAGTTCCTGCCCCTGGGCCCCTTTCTGAGGCCTGGGCTGGGCTCTTCCAGGATTTCTTCAATTCTCTGAATCACCCCATATCCTTCTGATGAATTCTTTCATTTCTTAAGTAAGTTACAGTTGGTTTATGGTGCTTACGACCGAAAGAGATAGCCTGTATACGAGTCTATGTAACATCTCCCTGAGGGGAAAGGGAGGCTAAAATCCATGTCCTTAGCATAGGACAGAAGTTTACACATATATAACCTTCAGGGATAGAGCCCTTTCCTTTTGCTTGCGTGCAGCAGGATGACTTCCCGTTCTTCTGGGATAACAATTGCCCTCCCTAGGCGTTACAGAACAGCAATTCTTGATTAAGCCTGTTATCTCCAATATTTAAGGACGAGACTTGTGCTGTCTAATGTGGTAGTTACTAGCCACATGTGGCTACTTAAATTTAAACTAATGAAAATGAAATAAAATAAAAAATTCAGTTCCTCACAATAGCCAATTTCAAGGCTAATGGCTACCAGGCTAGCATAGATATAGAACATTTTCATCACTGCAAAAAGTTCCATTGGACAGTGCTAGGCTAGTCCACAGGCCCAAAGCCCCCTTCTTGATTCTCCCCACAGGGCTGACCTGAAAGTAGAACCCTTCACTGGCCTGTCGTGACATCCCTGAGCAGTTCTCCAGGTCAATATGCAAAATAGGTCCCCCTAAGAGCCTTGGGACATTGGCAAAGCTATTAAAACTGAAAATGCACATTTTTAAAGATAGCATTCAGAAAATTATTGAGAATTTGTAGAATAGAGAGAAGTCCTACAAAGCACTTTATGTGTTTTCAACAAATGAGGCCTACTTTGGTTTTAGCTAACTGAAGCACAGATAAACATGTATCATGCAACACATTATCGAGGAGTGTTCTTAAACTTTAATTAAAAGTTACAGAACCATTAAAAATTTAAAATAAGTTCTCATTATGATGCCTGACACATAGACAGTTGATTCAAAATAGAACAATGAAGAGAGCTGAAGTTCTCAAAAGGCTGGGTGTGAAGGAGGCGGGCTGAGGGTGCCGTGAGGTACAGACGCTACCCTGCCTGCCTGGGTCTCTCAGTCGACTGAGAAGAGAACTGGGATTTGAGATCACAGATCTCCCATGAGTCTATCACTCACTTTCTGGTCTTTTCCTCCTCCAAGCCAATACCATTGTCTCTATTCCTCCCTACCTGGGCATGGCATGGACCTTCTCTCCAGGAGCTGCTATTTTAAAAACAGACTTTAGTGAGCTGAATGTTCTCAATCATCTCTTGAAGGAGAACAAGCTAATACATGAAGAAACTGGGATGTGCAAAAATTACTTATACAAGCTTAGCGTTTGGGGCTTTGAGTTATAAAGATGAAATGCCTTCGACCACTCTACTCTCTTATTCTTCTTTTGGTTTTGTTTGCCTTAGGCTTATCAACATGCTAACTGCTGAAAAATGTAAGTCTAAACTCAAAGGTGGTTTTTATTTTTCTTTCTGACAAATCTCAAAGGTCTAACAATTATTCCCACGTATGGAGTTAAAAGAGCACAGAGAGATCCTGAATGTGTTAATTTTACTTGACAAAAACTGAATATGAGCCAGAAAGTATATATAATATATGTAAGTCTCATTAAGCTGTCATTACTTGGAAAGATAGTTTCCAGGCAAATAAACATCCGAATCTCACTCCTGCAGCTCCCTCTGAGTAATACATTCAACTCAAATCTCCTATCCTCACACATTCTGTTGACTTCAGAGAGAATTATGGGTGAACAAGGAAATGAGAATCAGGTAGGGCAATTATAATCCTGAAAAAGGAAAACATGCCAACATTGATTGAATTGCTCAGAAAAAGAAAAAGAAAAAAAAAAGCCATTCTCCTTCAATATATTTAACTACTCATAAAGGCTAAAGG
>NW_007726494.1:188141-241791 GCF_000696425.1 Galeopterus variegatus | reverse complement strand
AACCCTCAGTGTCGCGCCCGTACTGGACCGGGACCGGCAACGGGATCGCAACCCTCGGTGTTGCGCCCGCACCTCGCTCAGCCAGTGAGCCGCCGGTCTGTATGTGGGATCCGAACCCTCGGCGGGAGCGTCGCTGCGCTCCCAAGCGGCGCACTGTAGCAGTGCGCCACCGGGCCGGCCCCGATGTAGTTTTATTTATATATATTAGTTTGAAAAGATATTCAAAACATACCATTAAGTGAAAAGGAACATTTTATGAAAAAGCATATGTAATATAATGCATTTTATATAAAATAAAAAAATATATTCTGGAATTTTTTCATAAAATTATGAATGGTGGTGAGCCATTGAGTTTTGCTCTCTTCTCTTTTTATGGTAATTCAAACTTTTTAATAATGAGAATGTTTTATTTTTAAGAATGACAAAACTATATTTAGAAAAATGGCATAGAAAATATTTAATGACATAGAAAGATATTCACAAAATACTGTTTAGTGAAATAACATTCACAATTATTTACAGTATGATCCCATTCTTATATTTAAAAGTATATACCTATACACATAGAAAAAAGACTAGAAGGATACACACTCAAATCTTACCAATAGTTATACCTGAGAGGAGATGGGTGGTTTTAATTTTCTTTTTAAGACTAAAGGAAAATTGAACTGAATTTTAAATGCAGATTTTAAAACAATTAAACAAGCTGGAGATGAAAAGTATGGAAATTGAACAAACATGATTTTAAAATTCATTATAAAGCACCTGTATTCATCAGGTCAGAGCATGTCCAAAGTGTATCTAATGAATAGAGAGTCTCTCTCAATAGCACATAAAAGGCCTGATAAATGTTAGAGTTCTACCACCTTTCTCTGTGCTAAAAGCAAAATTGGGAGAGACATACAATGTGGATTAAGGACAGAAATAGATGTCAGCAGCTCAGGACTCAAGTATTTTCTGTACTAGTAATTACCTTTCTCTAAGCAAATTATAATTTTTCATTATCCTCGTTTATTGATTTGGAAAAAGCAGTGAAAGTACTGACTCCTTCATAGGGCTGCTGTGAAAAGTCATAGTTGTATAAGTACTTTAAAAACACTCAGCCAAAGCAACTGACTAATAGGACTTGGTCAGGTATTTTACCATCCCTATATCCCACGCTAAAAAACATGGGGGGTGACCCGCTTGTTCCATTTTTCATTAGACATCCCTGTTGCTCGCGGGTGTGCTGTTAGTGCAGTTTATATATGTTTGCTGTTTTTGCCTCCTTATCGTCTATTTCTCCACTTCCTGTTTTTCTTTGCAGGCAGCTTCTGTGATACTGCCCAGTAAAGTACTCTGCCTTCACTTGACCATGATGTCAGCAGTGACCCAAACTAGGCCAACTAGACCCTCCTTCCTAAGGACGTGGGAATGAGGTAAGGGCCCAGGATATTTGGAGTAGATTTACCCGAACAGCAGAGTCTTTAGTTCCTGCCCCTGGGCCCCTTTCTGAGGCCTGGGCTGGGCTCTTCCAGGATTTCTTCAATTCTCTGAATCACCCCATATCCTTCTGATGAATTCTTTCATTTCTTAAGTAATGCCCCTGGGCCCCTTTCTGAGGCCTGGGCTGGGCTCTTCCAGGATTTCTTCAATTCTCTGAGTCACCCCATATCCTTCTGATGAATTCTTTCATTTCTTAAGTAAGTTACAGTTGGTTTATGGTGCTTACGACCGAAAGAGATAGCCTGTATACGAGTCTATGTAACATCTCCCTGAGGGGAAAGGGAGGCTAAAATCCATGTCCTTAGCATAGGACAGAAGTTTACACATATATAACCTTCAGGGATAGAGCCCTTTCCTTTTGCTTGCGTGCAGCAGGATGACTTCCCGTTCTTCTGGGATAACAATTGCCCTCCCTAGGCGTTACAGAACAGCAATTCTTGATTAAGCCTGTTATCTCCAATATTTAAGGACGAGACTTGTGCTGTCTAATGTGGTAGTTACTAGCCACATGTGGCTACTTAAATTTAAACTAATGAAAATGAAATAAAATAAAAAATTCAGTTCCTCACAATAGCCAATTTCAAGGCTAATGGCTACCAGGCTAGCATAGATATAGAACATTTTCATCACTGCAAAAAGTTCCATTGGACAGTGCTAGGCTAGTCCACAGGCCCAAAGCCCCCTTCTTGATTCTCCCCACAGGGCTGACCTGAAAGTAGAACCCTTCACTGGCCTGTCGTGACATCCCTGAGCAGTTCTCCAGGTCAATATGCAAAATAGGTCCCCCTAAGAGCCTTGGGACATTGGCAAAGCTATTAAAACTGAAAATGCACATTTTTAAAGATAGCATTCAGAAAATTATTGAGAATTTGTAGAATAGAGAGAAGTCCTACAAAGCACTTTATGTGTTTTCAACAAATGAGGCCTACTTTGGTTTTAGCTAACTGAAGCACAGATAAACATGTATCATGCAACACATTATCGAGGAGTGTTCTTAAACTTTAATTAAAAGTTACAGAACCATTAAAAATTTAAAATAAGTTCTCATTATGATGCCTGACACATAGACAGTTGATTCAAAATAGAACAATGAAGAGAGCTGAAGTTCTCAAAAGGCTGGGTGTGAAGGAGGCGGGCTGAGGGTGCCGTGAGGTACAGACGCTACCCTGCCTGCCTGGGTCTCTCAGTCGACTGAGAAGAGAACTGGGATTTGAGATCACAGATCTCCCATGAGTCTATCACTCACTTTCTGGTCTTTTCCTCCTCCAAGCCAATACCATTGTCTCTATTCCTCCCTACCTGGGCATGGCATGGACCTTCTCTCCAGGAGCTGCTATTTTAAAAACAGACTTTAGTGAGCTGAATGTTCTCAATCATCTCTTGAAGGAGAACAAGCTAATACATGAAGAAACTGGGATGTGCAAAAATTACTTATACAAGCTTAGCGTTTGGGGCTTTGAGTTATAAAGATGAAATGCCTTCGACCACTCTACTCTCTTATTCTTCTTTTGGTTTTGTTTGCCTTAGGCTTATCAACATGCTAACTGCTGAAAAATGTAAGTCTAAACTCAAAGGTGGTTTTTATTTTTCTTTCTGACAAATCTCAAAGGTCTAACAATTATTCCCACGTATGGAGTTAAAAGAGCACAGAGAGATCCTGAATGTGTTAATTTTACTTGACAAAAACTGAATATGAGCCAGAAAGTATATATAATATATGTAAGTCTCATTAAGCTGTCATTACTTGGAAAGATAGTTTCCAGGCAAATAAACATCCGAATCTCACTCCTGCAGCTCCCTCTGAGTAATACATTCAACTCAAATCTCCTATCCTCACACATTCTGTTGACTTCAGAGAGAATTATGGGTGAACAAGGAAATGAGAATCAGGTAGGGCAATTATAATCCTGAAAAAGGAAAACATGCCAACATTGATTGAATTGCTCAGAAAAAGAAAAAGAAAAAAAAAAAGCCATTCTCCTTCAATATATTTAACTACTCATAAAGGCTAAAGTTGAAAAAGGAAAACATGCCAACATTGATTGAATTGCTCAGAAAAAGAAAAAGAAAAAAAAAAGCCATTCTCCTTCAATATATTTAACTACTCATAAAGGCTAAAGGCTAAATTTTCATTGCTTTAAAAATAAGGCAGAAGTGAAAAATATACTTTCACGTGTTCCCCAAAGTTGAGGGTGAAAATAATTAGAAATATTCACTTCTTTTATTCAACTTACATTTTCTGAATCCTCACTCTGTGCATTGGTCAATTCAATACACTATCGAAAAGCTGCTCGAAAGAAAACTCAGTCTTCAGGCTGTCTAGAGCAACTGTCATTAGAATGTCAAGTGTTGTATCTTTGTTTTAAGTCAATGTGATAATGATTAAAAAAGAGCAACGAAGAAAGAAATTTCAGGATCTAGAGGAAAGAATAAACTAGGATGAATGTGAAAGAAAAGCTACCCCACAATGATAACTTGTATTTATCTCAGCATGTGAGCAACTTGATTAATACTATAGCTTAGAGGAAGAACATGAGCAAGCTGCAGTCCACCCTGCCAGGCAGCCTGACAGAGGTACGCGGTCTACCGTCCCTAATAATACCTCCTGATTCTTCTCCATAACCTTCCCATGCCTACCTCCTAGGTATGTATATTTCTTGCCAGTAACACCTTCCTGAGGTAACCTGGTTCACATTTCTCTACATAGGTAATAAGGAGGAAATCCTTAAACGTGGCACAGCACACCTGTGCCTAGAGTCTGCACAGGGGAAAATTGCTGGCATTTCAGGATTTGATGAGGGTGGAAAGCTCAACTTGGCCTGGGCCATGACTTACCTTCAGAAGATGAGATGGGGTAATGCCCCTATCCATGTGGGGTGTCTGCAAGGGAATGGAGACTTACCACAACAAAAGGATATTGGGCCACCAGGGCAGGGCAAAGCTGGGTATTTGGCATAAAAACACAGTGCATCATAACAAAGTCACTTAAAACAGAATCTGGAGAGGGAAAAGCAGAAAAGGAAATAAGGTTCGTGTAAAAATCTTTAGGAAAGCAAGAGTGTCTATTCACTTGTTCATGGCCACCGGTTCTTGTACGTTGTTTTGGGGTATTGTGGTTTACTGGACATAGAAGCACTTTGTATGAAAATAATGATACTGACAGAGTTTGAGATCAAAATTCAATTTCTTAGGAGAAAGGACCAAAAGTATAATATTTTAAAAAGAGTCAGCCTTATACAAATGGCCTAGGCATTTTAGTCAGAAAGAATTTTAAAAATAAACATAAATAGTCACATGTGGGCAATACCATTTACACAGAATTAAGACATGGTCATTTCTTTGTTTACCTTACACCACATTTATTTTTTCAATATCACTTTTTCTTTATCTCTTTTACCTCCTATTTCCAGAAAGAGCAGTGAAGAGTGAGAGGGCAATAGAATTACAAAAAAAAGGAGATGGTAAGTGCAGAGACTTGGTGAGGGGGAAAAAAGGCAGCAAAATAAGGCAAGATAAAGGCTGTGAGCAGCAACTGGAGCAAAACAAAAGCTATCCAGTAGATTAAAATGATGAATTTCCTATATTTGAAGCTATTTTGTAGGTAGCTGAGCAGGGGGATGGCAAGGGAAATAAGGCAGGTCCTAGAGATAAGCTTCATTTGCTTCATCATTGAATGTGAGGCTGATTCTTTTTTGCAGAAACAACACTATCCAGCTAGCCTTGATGGAAGAGCACATGAAGACAAATGTAGAAGCCTCGGGAGCATGCCTGTTGAAACTTGAAGCCCAAGATGCCATGGGGATTTTCAGTCAGAAAATGGACTACACTGAGACTTGTGAAACTCACATAACTTTTCAAATAGAAAATGGGGAGAAATATGCAAATTTAACTCTATAAATTAGACTTCCAATGCCCATGTTTTTAATCAACTTATATTGGCAGAGTTTGAGTCAGTGACTAAAGGCTTAACTATTACACCCATTTAGATATGTGATGAGTGTAATCCCAAGCTGTCATCACTCAGTGTCAGTCCAGTCCCATAATACTGAGCCAGAGAAGCAGCAAGAGAAGGTGCCAGACAGAAGCTATATGGAAGGTTTTGAGTTTGGTTTGTCTGAGTTTAACATCGAGAGTCACCTTTGTGTGTTTTATACATTCCCCGAGGATAGGGGAGGTCATGCTTGCTTATACGCTACTTGGAAGGCGTATAAGATTTGACTTGGGTGCACCAGTGCTGGGGAACTGATCACTTAGCACGGCCAGACATCCGGCACCCACATGTCATTGTGGCTTACTTGTTCTCTACTCATATGCAACAACTCTTGAGAACTTATTTAAAACAATTATTTCCTACTAGAAAATGATTTCCCAAGTCACTCAGTGACTAATGCTGGTCATAGAAGTCAAAAGTCCAGGAAACTAATAGGTCTTAGGTAGAAAATTGATGTTTTGGTTAATTAAGAGAATGTACTATCAAATTCAGCAGTGTTCATTTCTACGATATAAACAAGTTTCACTGTAACTCTGAGATCTCTCCCTATATTGTAAATCTATAAATGCCAAGAGTCTCCCACTTCTCTCTAGCCACAAGTTTCATGGACTTGCCCTAGGACTATTTTTAGTGTTCAGGATAGTAGTGGGGCATATTTGTATTTTTGATTTATGAGAAAGATACTGATTTACTCTTTATTGCCAAGCCATGAACATTACTTGTAAGGAAAAAAATCAGAAAAACCACATGTAATGAAATTTGATATGAAATTATGATGTTAGCCTAGTCTCTAACATCAAAAATGGAATGGTCAGGAATGACATTCTTTGTGCTATCCATAGAATACACTGATTTCTAGTCTTCATTTTGTTGTTGTTGTTGTTTGTTTAAGAAGCAATAATCCAGTCCCCACCTCTTCTAGAGTTAACTTTAAAAGGAAGAATACATTTGCTCCTCATGGGTAGTAAAGACTGTATAGATCTTTGCTTAGATGCAATAGTTTCTTTGTACCAGAATCTTACTTTTGAGTCAATACCCTCTTTAAAGAAGATGCCGTTTCCTGCTGTACGCGATCATGCATTCTGGGCAAACAGTTAATCAGAGAAAAATCAGCTGCACTTTCCCAACCTATGCTCCTAAAAATTTGGTTTATTTGAGGTTACGTATGCCTCTTAGAAGCAATCCCTCCCTAACTGGTCCTTCATAGGTTTCTCCATTCTAAATACAGAGTAACCTTTCTTCAGCAAAGCTCTTATCACATTCTCCTTGCTCAGACATCTTCAACCACTCCCCAACGCTTAACTCTGCACTTAAGACCCTCCAAGACCTATACCCCCAATTCTTAAACCTTACCTTCCTTTTCCCACTTATGTATTCGATGGTCCAGCGAAACTTACACTGCTTGCTCTTCCTTGCCTGTTTCTAGGTCAGTACTTATGTTGTCCCTCATTATGGAAGGCTTTGTCCCCATCTCTAGTTACTGGTCATAAGCCATCCTTCAGGGCCACTTCAAAGGCTAAATTCTCCATGACACTTTCCCAGGTCTCCTTGATCCATCAGTGCACCTGAAGCACTGACCACATCCTGTCTTATGTTCAAATTATTGGTACATTCCTTTATGTTCTCTAGTAGAGTATAAGCTTCCTGAGGATAGGATTGAGCTCTTGTACACACTGCCTAGTCCAGGGCACTCAGTTTAGTGCCTGCTCAACAAGGTCCTCAACAAATATTGAGCTGACAATATCTAGCCCGGAGCCAGGCTTTTATATCTATTATTTCCCAATTAATTTACTACATAAAAAAAAATCTCAGATAATCTACTTACAAAATGAGAAACTGGAATAAGAAGTCAGTGGTAAAATACTTTTAGGAGGTATATAATAATAATGATATCTTCACCTTCAATATATCTGCAAAGGTCAATTATGGAAATGGATTTTGAATTGCCACTAAGTTTAGGAGATAAATCTTTGAACATTTTTTTCAGTGAGAAATGTTCTTCTGTGGAACTCAGTGTGCTTAAAATATTAACCCATGACATTATTCTGAGAGACAGGCCAGTAGCATAGGAGTATATTTTTTAAAGAAGTTGAATGTGAGCTGTTCCAAAATCATGTACAAAATGGTAACCAAAGTGGAAAATGATACCATAACTGAACCCTGACTGAGTTCACTGGTGAAATTCACCCTACCCTCAAATTTCTGTACTTTAGGTAAGAAGACCAGTTTGCTGTAATAAGGTGTTATGTGTTGAATTTTGTCCCCCCAAAAAGATATGTTGAAGTACTACCCCAGTATATCAGAATGTGCTAATGTGAGCTGTTCCAAAATCATGTACAAAATGGTAACCAAAGTGGAAAATGATACCATAACAACCCTGACTGAGTTCACTGGTGAAATTCACCCTACCCTCAAATTTCTGTACTTTAGGTAAGAAGACCAGTTTGCTGTAATAAGGTGTTATGTATTGAATTTTGTCCCCCCAAAAAGATATGTTGAAGTACTACCCCAGTATATCAGAATGTGCCCTTATTTGGAAATAGGGTCTTTGGAGATGTGGTCAAGTTAAGGTTAGGTCATTAGTGTGGGCCATAATCGAATATGACAGGTGTCCTTGTAAAAAGGGGAAACTGGGACACAGAGACAGACATGCACAGAGGGAAGACTGTGTGAAGAGTCACAGGGAGAAGGCCATGTGAACACGGAGGCAGAGACCAGAGTGATGGATCCACAAGCCAAGGAATGCAAAGATTGATGGCAAACAGCCAGAAGCTAGGAGAGGCATCGAACTGATTCTCTGTCACGGCTCTCAGTAGGACCAATCCCACCATCAACTTCATCTTGAACTTCTAGCCTTCAGAACTCTGAGATAATGCAATGTTGTTGTTTGAACTACCCACTCTGTGGTACTTTGCTAGGGCAGCCTTAGCAAACCAATGCTGGTGGTGTTTAGTTACACTTGGGGCAGCCAAGAACCATTTCACGCCCAACTGGAGCAAGACTGTGCCTTTTATGTAGGCAGCTTCACGTGCTTTATGGGAATAGGTAGAATTTAAATAATAAACCTAATAGATGCCTATAGAAGGTGAGATCTGAATGATAACTTAAGAGATGCCTATGGAAGGCTACTCCTAATATGTATGATTGAGACCGAGTCATTACAGAGGACAGCCAGGGATGGAGACGGCAGAGGAAAGTCTGGAGGACGGTTCTTTGTCTGGGCCACACAGGAATGCTCTTGAAATATTAATGCACGTGACTCCCTTCTCAAACTGCTTGGGCTATACACACCGCAAATAAATTTAGAACTTTTTTTAAAAACAGTGCTATGCATGGATTTAATGGACACATAAAACCATTCTTATGTGTATACCTGTTGCTTCATTTAAAGCTGGCTCAAGGCGTACTGTTTCTAGAAAATGCTCTAAAATTTTTTCAGGTGTTCCTGACATCACAGTATACCTGGAAAAGAAATAAAAATCTCATTAGTTTTTTGAAAGAGGGTAAATAATTAATAAAAAACTTTTTATGTGTCTAAGTTTTTATAAAATTTGAGATCCCAGGGAACTGTGTTGACTTTACCTGCAGCTAATACACTCTTTGTCGTAAGGGAGACTATCTACCTTGCCAAAGTCACATGAGGAGACAATGGAAAAACCACAAAGTGATGTAGTTACTAAAAGCATTGTTCTTTTTTCCCTACATGGAACTAAAGTAAACTTTTTGGAGAGCAGCACTAACAAGCTGGGAACTGAGAAACTTCAGACTTATTCCAAATGGGAATGAAAAGGAATACATAAAACCCAGGGCAGTTCAGGTCAGGCAGGGGGAGCTGGCGAGTGGATAGCAGTAAACTAGGTTACCCATATATGGGTTACTCATAGCAAAATTTCAGTCCCACACTGGATTCCCCTGACTATTTCTGGAATGCTCTGTCTTTCCCAACTGTACACTGCTATGTGCTTTGGAAATGCAGCTAATAATAAAACAAGAAAAAAGAAAACAAAGCCCAAACACCAATGAGCAAACAAACAAACCCCAGTAGCATCATGAATAGGAAATAAATTAGGAGTAGAAAATCCCTCTAATCTACTTCAATGTTAAATATAAATTACTTGGGGTATGTGTGTATTAGCCATAATTTCAGAAGATCCATCCATGGTGCTCTTCAATCAACATGGGGAGATTTATTTTTTAAATTGAATGTGGGTTGCCTCAAAGTTGTATTCAAGATACACTGAGAAAACAGTAAGTAAAAGGCATAGGCAAAATACATTGAAATGATCTGGGTGCTCTTCTTCTAAAACTCACACTTTGATGTTCTGCTTGGCATTTCATTTAAAGCAAACTATCAGGGAAGAAAAAGAACAATGAGAATAAAATTCTTTCAGGTTCAGAAAGCAGCAGTAGTATTCAGCTCTGGGACAAGCCAGCTTTCTTTGCCTCCTCACCAACACCCTTTCCTTGCCTGTTTGAAACCTTCCAGGAGGTATGTTTAGATCCCAAGAATATCTCTAACGTATTAAATCTCAGGTCTTAACCACCTGCCTGAGGGAATGAAGAAGAGACATTTTAACAGATTACCCCGTGCATGTGAAAACAGAGCAAGTGAACCACCCTGGTATTGAATGAGGTAGCAGATGCAGTCTACCTGGCTATCTGGTTCAGCTGCTGGCTGAAAAACTACTCTGGGTGCATGCACAGGACCGGAAGGAAGCTAAAGAGTTAAATCTTTGAGGAAATCTGGCTTTGAAACCTAGAGGAGGGTGGGAGCATAGAAAAAAAAAAAAGCCAACTTTAATCTCAAAATTACGGCCCCTTTCTCAAAGCAAATAAGGTAGAAGACAATGATTTTTACTCTTGTAGGCAGTGGGTATCTGAGGAAAGGACAGGGAATATCTATAAATGACTTTCAACCTTAAATGGAGAGTATCGCTCAGTTCATCCAGTAATTCCTGAAATATATCATTCTTTGACAGCGCTCTCCAGCTGAGCTGGAAGAAGGGTAGCATCTGGCCACATTAATCAGGAAATGGGGTTGCAGAGAGCATTCGACATCTGTTGAATGTTTACTATGCCCCAGACAAGTAGGTGGGCACCGAATAAGGTCCTCATGTTTACTCCTGCTACTTAAATATTATCTTCATTCTGCAGATGGAGAAACTGCTCAGCAAGTGGAGGTGTCATGCCTAAGGTCACAAAGTTAGTAAATGGAACGTTTCTGACATAAGCCAATCTGTCTGGCTTCAGAGAACACGCATGGTACTTTTGTGCCTGTACAGCAAGACACTGTGGATGGAGACTAGGTCTAGCTACCGGGAGCACCTTCTGAACAGGAAATTCTCCATGTAATTAAAAACCTTCCTCTAAAGAGGGCTTTTTGTTTTGTTTTGTCTGTTTCTGAAAACAAGTTTTATTTAAATAAGAGAATAAATACATTATATAACATGAAAACTGAATGGGTTTGTTACTTCACATGGCATTGGGTAGCTGTTACTAGTAAATTGCAAGCTCTATAGCCAGCTATATGACTGATACATCAGTGTGAAATTTGTTCCCTTGTCAAAAGTTTAATTCTGATGGAAGGCTGGCTTCACATTCTGGTATTCTTTGTTTGGATATCCCTTATCTACAGTATTATGTCTGCTCAAAAAAAAATAAAGACCTAGGTAGCAAGCCAGATGTCCTATCTTCTCACTACAGAGAAAGTGGCCTCTCCAAGCTCTGCCCACTTGGCCAATCTTTCTTTTGCTGCCAAAGGCTCCCTCTAGTGGTCTAGCTGCTATCGCTGCCTTACCTTAGCCTCTGTTCTCAGCTCCACAGATGGCTGTTAGGTGTTGACGTTCTCTTAGGGAAGCCAAGCTTCTGGCCAGACACAGGTCTTTGTGATCTTGGGGCTCTGGTTTGGCTGAAACATCATGTTATGACTTTGTTTCACGCTGGACACTGCCAGGCCTACAGCTTAACCTCTGTTTAAATGAGGTCAAGACCACTTAAAGACCAGACAGCATGGCTCTTTTCAGTTTATTGCATGAAAGAGCTACTCTAGTTCAAGTTAAAAGTGAACCCTAAATGGTTACACTATATAAGCTGAGAGGTTTTAAATCTGTGACAGAAAATCTTTTCCCTACACTAAGTATGCAAATGAGGATACTTCTATTTGCATCTAGAACAAAAAAGGGGGTGGGGGGGGGCCTGAAAGAGACTATCTTCCTGCAAACAGGATAGAGTTGAGCAAAGGGAAATGGAGTTGAGCAATGAGAAAATAATATAAGGAAAAAGCCACAGAGTAACTAAAACAGGAATAGTCATTCAAATTATTTCTTTCTCACTGAACCGTCATAACCACAAAGGAGAAAAGATCTCCGAAATGGTAAATGTTTGAGGGCTCCATACAATTTATACATCACGAGAAATAGTCTTATTATTACATTTTGATATCACATTCAGAGATGAGTGGCTTGGGCAGAGTCAGGTGGTTTTGAAAGTTTAAAGTGTATACGTAAACTATTCTGGATTTTTCAAGGAAAAAGTGAATCAGAAAAACAACATTATTATCAGCACCAACATAGTGACTCTCCTTGAGCTCAAAAAGGATAATTACTGAGGAGATGGAGGTCCTAAATTTTAAGTCCATCCATAGATATGGTTGCTGCCCTGTTATCAAAGTTTTCCGAAAATCAGCCCAAAAGACATTTACATGAGCCCCCTTTTCAACTCTGGTCTGATTTGGGGGAGCTCGACATAGAAAATACCCTTGAGACCAACTTTTCATTCTTTGAGGAAACAGTTTTTGATGATGCATTATTTTGTACTCTGATATTTCTTAAATGGTTTGCTGTGAACATGCACAAGTTTTTGAACTGTACAAGAAATTTGGATTGGACTACAAGATGCAATTAAGGAGATATAACAGAAATCAGATACAGGCTTAAAATGAATTTAATACACGTGGTCTCTCCTTTTCCACCCCCCTTAATTTGAATGCATAAGAAACCTATATTTGCAGGATACCCTGAATGGGAGAGATATAGACAAGCACATGTTTTTGATCCTTCCCCAGTGATATGGAGAGGTGAAGGAAGGAGACCTCCAGGGGACCCTTGATCAAATGTTTCAAGGTTAAGGAGAATTCTCAAGGCTTACCCTTTTTAGTTAGTATAATTTTCCTGAAACATATGAGGCATTGCTAGCAGGACAACTGTTAAAAACATTTGGTCAAAAACATTTTCAAGAATGGATAGTAGTAACAGATGAAAGAAATCTGGATGATAATTTTATAGTTTTGTAAGTGGGAGGATAGTTTTTTATATAGTCTTTTTATGTCAGCTCTTTTGAAATACATTGGTTTGCAGTATGTACTACATAATACTTATATTTTATATTTTGCAATAGTGAGCTGGAAGATGGAAGGAGTGTAGGTGTGCAAATTGGTCAGGCTGGATTTGAATCCAAGCTCTGCCATTACAAGCTTTGAGACCTTGGGCAAGTAACTTGCTCCTCTGAGCCTAAATTTCTCCATCTTTTGTTTTTATTTTTTTGTGGCTGGCCAGAAGGGGGGGTCTCCATCTTTTAAAAGGGGTTGTAATATAATAGGGATTAGATAAGACCTGCAAAATATACTACAGCTATTCAATAATACTGTGTTTCTTCCCACTTTCTTTGCAAATATGTTGGTTTATCCAGATGAAAATGGCTTTTAGTCTAAACAATAAAAATTCATCAGTTATAGTAAATGTCCTGATAAAAAGAACACCCCACTTACTTGGCAAAGGAAAATTACTTGGGATGCATTATCTTTAAACATACTATTTGGTAACATTTCTTTAGCTACAGAATTGGTGTTTTCATTATACTAAGACTGAAAATTAATCTCCATTTAAAAAACCAGATTCTGCAATTTGCTGTGATTTCTTAGAGCCACATTTCCTACTTCTCCTGTCTTACCACTCAAGTGTTGGTATATTTGATGAAAAAGTCTTATGTAGAGAGTTGCAGCAAAAGCTGGAACTGCACACAGACATACCGAAACAGACTCAAGTGAAACAGGAGACCTGAGAAATGTGAAGCAAATATGCTTTTGACATTAGCAGGAATAATTATGAATGAGGCCAAATGGATGTTTCTGGGTTGCAATCAACAGACTGTTTCATATTTGAAATCTGGTTTTCCATCAAAGACACTCATTCTGATAACAAGATGAAAACACCTCGTGAGAAATCCCACATATGAATTCAAATATCAAAGGATCTCATCACCCAGGGGCCTACATATCCTTTGAGCTGTGTGGCATTCCTATTTGCATTGTTCTTTCACATGCCTTCTGTCCCAAAGCTATTACAGTTGAACACTGTACAGAGAAAGGTTTTCAGTCTAGAGGAATCTTCTTTCCAGAATTACTCTAGGCAGCACCAAGCTCGATGCAGTGCCAGAAATGGATACATTATACTCCACAAGATGTGTGATTAGTCAATAGCGGAAAAAAAAAAAAAAAAACTCACACACACTGCCACACTGCCATCTTCCACAAAAAAGGAGAACATGCTATTGTAGAAATGATGATACCATGTGAAAAGGTTAATCATAGTCTGGCAATTACAGTGTTGGATACAAACATACTTTTGCTGAGGCTGTGAGTTTCCTTGATTAGAAGCTCTGTTCCCTGCTGGGACCTTCTCCAGCACCAAGACATCTTGGTCATGTTCTTTAAGTCTGACTGTATTCGCCTCAACGTCCTGCAAATACAAATTACACCACATACAGATGCTGCAGTTTACTCAGACAATGAAAAAAAATTTCGAATGCTTCAGAAACTCGTTTGGTGCTTGTGATGCTAATTGTTGCATCTACAAATTAAGTCATTTTCAAAGTCAAGGGCTGGAACGGTCAGAGAGAGGACCAGATGAGGTTTGAGGCATGTGCTTTTAGAATTCTGCTTAGACTCAGAAAAACAGCAGAGTAGAGAGAAGTGTGGTTGTACTCTGAGAAACTCTTGGGAGACTGTGGTACAGCAGGAAGACAGGGGAGCAAAGGCATTTACTCTTTATTAAAATGTGGAATAAACAGCACTCAGCTTCAGCAAAGTTCTTTCTTCCAAGCATATTTAGTTTTCTCAGGAGTGGCACATTTTCTTTTTCTTTCTAATCAAAAGATTTTCCTTTTTACAAAAGTTTGAAATGTGTTAAAAACCTTTTTCAGTTATTTGCAGTGATTTCATAAATCACATCAATGATAATGTTCCTAATCTGATTCTTCCAAAGAATTTTTTGGCTGACTCTAAACTCCATGTGTATAAACTTCAAAGAGTTTGTGAGGTTTACCTCTTAACTGCAATATCATTAAAAATAATTAATTAAAAATTTTAATGTACTTTTCGTACACATTTAGCTTCCATCTTAAAAGAGACCAGATGAGAACCAAGTGAAATTCCATGTGGTTTTTTCTATATTATTCAATGGTATAAATTTTAATTTAACTTTCTTTGCATTAAGGCAATGCATTTCTGAGATGAACTTTGTTATCAGAAATTTTGCCATGAAAGGCAAATGTGTAAGGATGAGATGAACTTTGTTATCAGAAATTTTGCCATGACAGGCAAATGTGTAAGGCTGTGTAAGGATAGATGGAGAATGACATTGTAAATCATCATTACATAATGGAAATGTACCAGAAAGCACAAAAGCTACATGAAGGAGCTTAGGATTGGATAGAGAAAGTTGCTACAGCTGCAAGAAGATGCAGGGAAGGGCAGAGGGCAGAGAGATCCTAGGGAATGGCCTCCCGGGTAAGCTCAAGCTAGGGCAAGGAGGACCACAGGCCACCTGAGAGGCCAGGCGGGATGGGACATTGTCATCATCCCAAGCAGTCCTCAATCAGGCCTCTGCCAGTGAAAGCTGGGTCATCATTCCCCAGGGACTGTGGAGAGAGAACAGGGACCATTTCTTCTAAACATCACCCACTGTCACAAATATCTTAATAACCGTAGAGCAGGGTTATCTTCAGAGTGAACTTTAAGTGTAATTCACAGCTCCCTCTTTCACCCCAATTATTTTTCAACTACTTGCCAATGTCTGAAATTCCTTTAGTTTGAAATAATTTGAGATAAAGCACTCAAAATGAAAATACTTGGTTGGAGTAACCATGGCTGATGTTAATTCCCACTGAAATGAAATCACTCAATAAATCAAGAGAGTGTGTGATGATTTGAGAAAGGTTCAACTTTGGGAAGAGATAGGAGGTGGAGACTAGGAAGGTCTAAAATAGAGAAAGGCAGGCGGCGGGGGGGCTGCCACTGTGTTGGAGAGTGGGGTGGGGACGGACACAAAACAGGACATCTAGGATGCCAAAGAGAAACTTCTCCGACTTTGGCATTTTGCCAAGGCAGTCCCTGTTTATCTTCAATTCTCATGGACCAGTACAGGCATGTGCAGAGGTATTGGGTCCAGCACAGCTTCCTACATTTGCAGCTTCACTGGAGTACTACCTCTGGAGCTCAGAATGCATACCAGTGCATTGAATGTACCAGTTTTGTGACAAAGGCCCTTTGTTCCCAAAGCATTCATTCATCAGAATACTTCTCGATTAACACTACGCACAAATCTTCTCTTGTTTGGCAAAAGGAAAAAATGGGATGTCCCTTAGCCACACTTTGCTTTGGACTCACCCTCAGGATCCGGTTGAAATCCTCTTTGTCTACTCTTAAGAAATGGCAATTATCTTCTCGCAAGACAATAGAGGCAGCTCGCGGGGCATCATTCACTAGTGCTAACTTGCCGAAGTCATCTCCCTCGTGCAGGGTGCAGACCACACCCTGGAAAGAACAGAACATTCAGATGACGATGATTCCTAAACGGAGCAGACACCAACTTGCTTCTTGCCACAAGACCCCCTTCCTTCTAAAACACTGTATATATAAATGGGTGTACCTAGGGAAGACAAAGGGAGATTTTATAATTAAATTATAGTGCTTCATTTTTCTTTCATTGAGTAATATGGTCTATGGCCTAACTTAAATGTATACATTATAATCCATAAGGAAATGAGCCCCACAAAGTACAATACTACTCAGAGTATAACAATTGAGATAATTTATGATTTAAGATGCAGTCACGTCTTTTCTACAAGCAGTAACAATGTTGTTGTAAATTTAATTGTAGCACTACATTGCTAAGACCTAGAGACACTAATAAATGGAGCATAATAAAGTTTCAAAAAGAAAAAGATATATATATATATATACCTTGCCATAAATGACTACATTCACTGATCCTTTTAGAATAATGTACCAGGAGGTACCTTCTTCCCCCTGGTTAAACACTAGACACAAAAAAGATGAAAAGACTTATGACAAGAATAGAAGCACATCAATATAAATTATAGCTTATCAAATCATCATTTTAAATTCCCAGCATTATGCATACGTAAAATACGAAAAAAGTCACTGGCAAATACTAACTTCTTCAGGTGGCATATTATTTCCTTTTCCATACAACATGAAAGGAGGAGAAACACTGCTCTCCTTGCTCTGCCCTAACAGTTAAGCTTTTAGCAGATATCAGTTGACCAGCAATACATTTCTTAAAGTCATAAACATTTCCCCCACAATTTAGCAAAACTTATGCTATAGCAAAATAATTTTAAAAAGTAATCTGACCAATAATGTGAGGTATGAAAACACGCAGAAGAGTACTACATATCGTTACAGAAAGATACATATTTTTTAAAAAATGGGTTGGAATGATAACTATTCCATTCAGAGTAGGAGTTACCCTGGGGAGGGAAATAAATGAATGTTGCATAAAGGAGGGAACGAAAGACCTTCGACTGTTAACAGTATAATTTCATTCTTTAGGAAATATGAAAAAAATACAGTATGATGTCATGTTTGATAAAGATTTAAAAGGTACTGTAATATTTAATAGTAAAATGGAAACAATTAGTAAGTTTGAATGAAAAGAATAAATGAGAAAAGAATAAGTCATCAATGATAAAGATAAAAAATATTAAAGTGAACCTTTAAAATGTAAAGAAATAACATTCTTACTAAAACAGATATCAATGTCAGACCACTTCTGATGCCTGAAGTAAAACATTTAAGTATAATTTGTAAAACTATTTTTGCTTTTGCAATTCTTGTTTACTGATTATTCGACTAACACAGCTCAGCCTGAAGAAAAAAGATTTTCCAAAACATGTCTCTTGAAAAGTTAACAGGTGTCCATTAAAAGTGTTCCATGTGTCCCTAGGTTTAGGAAGTGTGTAACTTTAAATACAGTGAGCATTCTTGTTTATTGCAGAATTTCTGAGAACCTTTAGCATGCTGATGGGTCTTATGATTCTGCAAGAGAGTAGAGGAGGCATTTCCTGACCTTAGTAGATCACTAACCCTGTTTTTCAAGAAAGATTTTTAGTGGGAAATGCCAGCTTAAATAATACTGTTCCCACCTATTACTATCAAATTTCAATTTCTTGCTTCCAAATATGATCACAGAACTTAATTACAAGTTGGATTTTGGAGAGATACTATATATTTGTACTGCATAAGTATCTGAGGCAAAGAAATTCTCTCAGGCTTGGAGTCAATCGTGGAATGGGAGAAGAAAAGGGATAGTTTAATTGTTATTCTAACCAGCAATCTCAAGGGAAAGGTTAGTTCTTCTAAAGCCACAAACTGTAGTGAGGTCACTGCAGAAGGTACTGCCTAGGGTCCTGTCCTAAGAGCAGTGACTTCATCCCACCTCTTTAGACACCATCCTGAGCCAGTAGAGTGGGGAGAGGGTGAGGCTCAGGCTATACAAGCTGCTACCAGAAAACCCTCATACTTCAGAATAATTCACATGTGCTGGAAATAATCAAAGGTCCAGCAAAACCAGAGCGCCGCAGGACACCTGCCAAGTCAGAGCCGGGGCAAGCCGTGGCGTGTGCAGCCAGTGCTCTGGTGCACGTGGGCGCCCAGGTGCCAGCCAGGTGCACTGTGCAGTCACAGCTTTCACTTACACACAGTTCCTCCTTTGGCGTGAGATTCAAAAATGAGAACACCTGCTAACTCCCGTTTCACCTAGAAGAAAAAGAAAGAAGGTGGGAAGGCCAGATTGCAGGGGGCGGGTTCTCTTTCTGGAGCACAGCCCTACCTGCACCCCTCCTTCCCACACCTCACCTCACTGGTGGCTGCTCACCCAGAACCACTTTCACTAGACTTAAAGCTCGTGCAAAAGCAATTTTTATAGACTCGAGTATGGCTAATTCATACCACCCCATCACCCTAGAGACGTTTAAAACACGGTCTCACATGCGCTACCCAGCCAATCTGTCTGCCTGTCCTTTGCCTTGGGCCAGAAGGTGAGACCATCTACAGTACCACGTGACTCTGTTGCCCAGTGGCTCTTTGCCGCCACACATAACGCATCACTGCCAACATGTCAGAAAATTTAATGTCTTGAGGTTGAGTAATTAAGCTTAAATGTGTTAGAAGATTTCTATTCTTAGATAGCTAAAATTACACATATTCCTAGATAGTTAAATTTCCTATTTTTAAAAAATTCCAAATTATGGTCCTAAATGTTGGTTCTATCTCTCTAAGAACTAGGTAACCTGAGAATTTTCCACAGTGCCTGGGTAACTGGGGTTTAAGGTAGAAAGGAGACTACCTACAATCCTTTCAATTCCACCAGGACTGGGGAAGTCAAAATGGAGCATGCTGAGTACCTGGAGCATAGGTAGAGAAAAGGGGTCCTCCTTTCTTACTTCTCTCTATAGCACGAGCTCATAGAGCCTCAGTTGCTTGCCCCTATATTATGTGGGGACTCCCCAGGTGAGGCTCCCAAGCACTAGATCTGCCCCACCATAAAGACATGAAGGATGACAGGGCATTGGAAGGAAGGAGGGGAGGCTGGCTGGACCACTCCCCAGATGGTCTACATAGGTGAGTGAGCCTCTGGACCCCCAATATTGCAGGGGTAGGACAATTGTGAAGGAACCCACTCTGGGATGAGGGGGAGCGGGGACTTGGAGACCTTCTGCACATGGCTGTGGCAAATGCCTCACTGCTCTCAGCAGACCTGAACCTTACCCCACACAATAGGGACCAGCAGATACTGCCACTGTGAGGGAGCATGACATCATCCTTAGTGAGCTGGGAATGAAAGATGAATTTGGCATATAGACGTTGCTTAGGGGTCTCAGCATATAGCCTGTGAAAGTTGAAACCACCTCCTTCTCCTTCTCCCTGAATTATTAGCATATTAGAAACTTGTGTTGCTTGGAAATCATATTCCTACAGGAGGAGGTGTTTCTATCCCTATTCAGAGGCCACAATTTCTATCTCCTGAATAACCTAAGCAGGCAAAAGTTCACAATGAGATATGGTCATTGGGCCACTTTTCACTAGTGGGTAGTGCTATTGCGGCCTAACATATCTAAACTGGTGCTCTCTTGAACTTTCTGCTTCCTTTCTCACTAGGCAGCAAACCTTGGGCCCAGACAGGGCATCTAGATTTCTCTCCTTCCTCCCTCTGGCTCGATATGCTATAGAAGGGGTTCAGAGCCCCTCCCAAGTCCTGGCTCTTTTGTCTGAGTGTGCAGATACCAAAGCTTAGATTTGGAAGGATAAAGCAAAATGTTCCAATTCTACTCATTTCAGATGCTTTGGGGTTTAGGGCACATGGGCAGCTACTAATAACGTGGTAATACTTGATTCCCTTTTGGTGATTGTTCTTGGGTATAACTTCCTTAGCATTTCATAAGAGAGAGTCAGGGTGATTTACAAGGTAGAATTCAGGCATTCCTATCCCTCTCCCCGCCAACCACACCATAATACTCTCCTCCAGACCTAACAGTGCATTTAACTCAAAGTCTCCCTGACCTTGCTCAACTGAGACAACTTACTGTGGTAGAAAGATGGGATAAGGCTTTAATATGAAGAAGCTCTTCATAGATAATCTCTAGGTCATCCACAGTCCTCTGGCCAGGTCTACAAAGACAAGAAGTAACATGGAAATAATGAATGAAAGGTCTTCATTAAGGCTTCAAACATGGAAATGGATTCAAGGGTCAGTGGTGTGCTCAGGGATTTCTTCTACATAAAAAGTTATTAGTGGAGGAAGAAATTGTGCCATTATAATCCCTAAAGTCATTTTTCAAATGAGTGTGTTCCTTGATGGAAGGACAAGGGAGAAATCCAATGTGCACTGGGTCCCTTCCCTTCCAATCTCAGAGAGAACAGCATCCCCACTCCCACTGTAGTTGGCTAATTTATCCCTCACTTTGTAATGAATCTAAAAATTGTTTTTCATGACCACTTTAATCAATAATGACAAACCTTGTCTTTTAACACCACTAGGAACAACTGGTTTAATCAACTTGACAAATGATCCAAATTCCTTGGGATCCTGTGTGATATCTTAGCCTAACAGAATAATAATGCTGTCACTATTGTTGTGGGTTATGTAAAATGCTTCTTCCAGAGGAGTTGTATAGGATGCACATAGACTCCATGTTTTCTTACCTAGCCCGGAGGAGGTAAGGGCCTGGGATGAGGAGAAAGCAAATAGTAGTGTCTGGGATAAGAGAGGGAAAGCAGGGCGGTATATGTCCACACTTCCCAAACTCCGTTCCATGGACCGCCAGTGTCTATGAGCTGTTAATCAGTTTATGAAAAGCTTTTTTATTCTAAAATTTATTATATAGCTAGTATCCAATAATATGCCTTTAAGTAATGGGGTATGAAAGTGTTATGGACATTTTTGGCATTGAAAGACGGAGGAGATTCCCAATCACCTTTATATCTATAATTATTTTGGAATCACTAATAGTGTTTAGTTATATTAATGGTAAGAGATATGATTGGTCAGTAATTTGTGTTTTTTTGTTGCTCCCTGAAATATAAGAAACCCTAATATGTTTCTGAAACTTAAGAACAAACAAATGGGTTATTAATTCTAGGAGGGCTAGGAAGTCAGCTGAAAGACATGACGGACAGGCAGCAGTTACTCTGCACTAATTGCTGCAATCATGATCATTGCCTATTACCTAATCGTCAGTCTGTTTTATGCATTCAGTCCTAAAATTCCAACAGTTTATGATATTATTCAATGTTACTGTATATTAAACATCTAAACCTTAATGAGTTATGGATGGTGTTCCATCATTACATAATAATTTTAAAAGTGTTCCTTGGTCAAATAAATTTGGGGAGTGTTGGTGAACCGAATAGAATACTACATTTAGAGCCTGAAGATAAAGTTCTAACCTCAGTGCAACCACTCACCAGCCATATGACATCAGAGTCTTAATCTCATCTGCAAACTGAGGACAATCCCTTTCTAAGAGAGATGTTGTGAGAGCTAACATAAGCACCAAATGTGAAGGTTCCTACATATTTATTTGTGTTAGTGAAAAAAAATCCAGCAAAGTGATATTCAAAAGTCAACGCCTTGCATAAAAAGTTAAACAAACTTACAAATAAAATATGACATTTGGTCTAGCAAATTACATCTGAAACTTAGTTAATTATTAGACACACACCCTGAGTAATCAAAACGGAATTATAAATATTCTAAAATAGTTAATTGGATTAAATAACTTTGCAACCACATTATAATAAGAGGCAGATGTCAGATCTAGCGAGGGCTAACTGGAGGAATAAAACTGTGCACCTTGCATGCTGCCTTCACAGGACAGCTTTACATGAACAAAAGAATATGGTGTCCTTACAGAATCAACAGAGGATATATCTCCTAATCATGACTGTACAAAGACATACTAAATCCATGACCCAAGCGACGCCAGCCAGGCTCACCTCCTGTTAAGGATCACCACTGAAGGACACAACTGCACACCAATCTAGTGCTTAGTGGTGGAACCCAGAAAATATAAGACCCATAAAGCCATTGAAGAAAAGCTGTGGCCACAGGGGCTCCAAAGGAGTCAGGCCTTCTCAGCAAGAGGCCTAATCTACTACTTGACTTAGACATGGGGATTTTGAAACTAGGACCCTAGGGGATTTAAAAGTCAATTGAGTCACCTTCGTCCATCCACTACTCTAGAGGCAGCTAATGTGAAAGTCTCAAAGTAGGCGTAATAGGATTATGGCTCTTCAGCACAAGGAGCGGCCCTGCTGTTCTGGCTACTTGACATCAGCTGCAAATAGCATGGGACCCTCCGAGACACTTGGCTAAAAGAGGAAACAGTCACCAAATCTCATTCTCACCTCCACGGGGGGTAGGCCCTGTTGTGGAGGGAGGAGTAAACCCAGCTGGGTAAAGAAAAGTTTTAGAATTTAGCCCTAAAATCTTGACAGATTCAAAGTTAGAATTTTGGGAGCAGATCTCCGAGTTTAGGAGGAGGGTTTATATCATACCAGTATGAAATCCATATTGATGAACTCTTATGGATTTTTTAAAAAGTGCTGTCTTTAGAATCTACATGTCCCATAATATTAAAAATAATGATATTTCATCCAAGTTTTAAAACATGATGAAGCAATGTCAGATCCTCAATGCAATATACTAAAAATCTGACACGGTGGTTCAAGGCTGACCTTTGAGCCATTACAATTAGACTTAAGTCCTGTACCAAAGTGTGGGGAAAGAAGTGAAGATGGCAAGTTCAAGCTCGTTTTGAAACCTACTCAGTTTACCCGCTGCCCCACACGCTGAGCACTGCCTGAGCTCCTTTCTCCCCCTGCTGCTGCCCTCCTGGCTCTCTTCCCGCTTCTCTGAACATTGCTTCTCAAGGTCTTTTCAGTTTGTTGTTCTTTGGTCCACCTCCTGCATTGTGCTCTGTCCCCAAGGCTTTGTTCTACCTTCTCTCCCTGGGGAACCCCTGCAAGTTCCATCCATATAATGTTGAGAACTAAGCCTTTATCTCCAAATAGCCCTCTTTGCTGAGCTCCCGTGGCTCCCTGGCCATCTCTTCCTAGATAATCCACAAGTCCTGCAAGCTCAATCTATGCAGAAGTGCTTCCTCATCATTACTCCAGACTCTTTAAAGCCAGACCTTGATTCACTTCCCAGACTCACCTCTCTCCCCTCTCTTCACATCTTCCCTGACAGTCACTTTCCCTGCTCCAGCCATACCAGGCATTTCTCCACTCCTCAGACACGCTAAGCTTTTTCATGCCTCCAAGACTTTGCACGCTCTTCTTTTTTCCTAAGATATTTTTTTTCTGCCTCAAGCCCAGCTCTGATCTTTCCTAGGTAAAACTGGCTCTCTAATCTTTGTTCTTCCATGGCACATGGTCCAACCGCTGTGGTAATTACAACATATTGTGATGAATGCTATTTGCTTAAATATCCATGACCCTATACTGCTCTTTTCAAGAAAAACAGTATCTTGTAGTGCAAAGGGCACTGGATTGGAAGCAGAAACTGGATTAAAGATCTAAATCATGAACTTCCTAGTTGTCCAATTGGTCTAATGCCTTGTTTCTGCATCTGTAAAATGGGAATAATAAACAGGATTGTTGTGAAGGTCAAATGAGTTAAAATACATAAAGCACTGTACACACTGGAAATACAGCACAAATGCAGCACGGCATGATTATAAGAGCAGGTGTTCAATCCAGCTCATCAGACAAATGAACACACGAGTTCTCACAATTCATGCTAAATCTAGGGCCTGCCCGATGGAGATGGCAGCAGTCCCATGGCCCAGATCTTGTTTTGTGGCCTAGGGGAAATGGGGATTGTGCTCTGTTATCCTTCCCAATGAAGGTTAAGTAAGACAAGGTGTCTATGCTACAAGCCACTTCTGATACAGGACACATTTGTGTCCTGGCAAATAGTTAATTATTAATAGAGAAAGATGATAGGGTGAAAATGATGGACCTCACTTCTCCAAGTCCCATAAAATGATAGAAAAGTACATTTTCCCTAGGATTATAGATTTATCCATCCAGTAATGAGGTACAAATAACCATCTTAGACCAGCTGAAGTTACTCAGCCTAACTATGTCAAGATCCATGGGGCTGGATGGAGGTGACCACCCAAGACCAACAAGTACCACCTGCTGGGCTGGGCCCATTTTTGGCCAGATTTTTGTCTGCCATGCTAAAGGTCTGATGGAAAAGATATTTTAACATCTGGAACAGCACTGAAAAACAAACATGCAACACCACCACCACAAACAACAAAACAGTACTCTTGGCAGACCAGAAAGTTGTAGGAATTCCTGGATGAGAGGAAGCAGATAACAGAATGTCTGAGAAATAAGACTGGAAGCAGCCACAGGTCCACACTCACAGAAGAAAACCACCACAGGAGTAAGACAAGCTTCGCACCAGCAAGAACAGAGGACAGGAGAGGGCAGGCTACAGTGGCTAATCAAGGTGAGCCACTCTGACGCCAACACCTCCAAGGTCAGGTCAGCCAGGCGGTCAGGCCCTCCTCCCAACGCCCGCCACACCGAGCAGTAGACAGTGGCAGAGTTTGGTGCCAGGTGGAAACCTGAGGCCTGCTCTCTAGACAGATGCCCAGCGAAGACTCTCCGGTGAGTGCTGGAGCCTGAGAGAGAAGCAGAACAGAGCGTGTGAAATCCCTGGGCCCTTCTGGGAGACACAGGGGAGGAAAAGGAGGCAGCTCTCCCAGGAGGGGAGAGCACGGAAGGGCTCCATTCCTGGGAAATCTTTTTTATTTTGGCAACTAGAGGGACAAAAAAGGATGGCTTGAGCCTGCCTGCTCCCTGTCATACCTCTTAAAGCAAAGCCTGGCAGGAAACATGCTTCACTGTAGAGTCAGCCCCCGCCGCCTTCAGGGCGGCTGTGGCACCTGCCTGTTCCACCCCTGGTCCTCCACTCATCAGTGGCCGGTGCAGAGAAATAAAGACTTCCACAGGGCCTCTCTGGATGCTGCAGAGAAGCCCACGGCAGCCGAAACAGGATGAACAAAGCCAAAAAACAGTTTAGTCTCTGGATCTTTTTTTTTTTTTCCTTTTTGTCTTTTTTACTGACCGGTAACAGGATCGCAACCCTCAGTGTCGCGCCCATACTGGGGACCGGCAACGGGATCGCAACCCTCGGTGTTGCGCCCGCACCGCACTCAGCCAGTGAGCGGGAACTGGTCTCCACATGGGATCCGAACCCTCAGCAGGAGCGCCGCCATGCTCCCAAGCGGCGCACTCTCCAGTGCGCCACTGGGCCGGCCCTAGTCTCTGGATCTTAAACAACATTCAGAATGAAAGGGTAAAAAGAGAAACCCAATGAGAACAAAAAAAGCCAACCCTGTGGTCTGAAATGGTCAATGTAATCACAGGGCAGGCAGGCCACCATCATTTGGCAATCCACGAACTTTTTGGTCCTGTTTTCGGTAAATGTTTTAATGAGGTGAGAGAAGTCAGGACTGCAAGATATGAAGGGAATTATTTTCAAAAATGAGTATATTCACAGTCAGCAACGCAAGAAAAGCATTCATGAGAGGTTTGCTGTGAGCCAGGACACTGTCCTTCAGGGGCCTCAACATGTCATTAGGATTGAAAGTTGAAGTGAATCCCAGGAAGGCCAGATGGAGCAAAAGTCAGTCTGGCCAACCTGCGTCCACCAAAGTGGATCAGAATGTGAGTCCCTGCCACACCAGCTAGATCTCAGTGTCTGTGACAGCAGTGAGAGAAGTAAGCTAACAGCTGCTGTGCCATCTAGTGTCTCAGAAAAGGTTCACCTCTCCACTCTTGCATCAGACAAAGGCACTTCCCTTTCTCTATCCCACCTCTTAAAGAGCACCTGAGAACATCTAAAACTGAGCGTTCCCACCACAATCACTGAATAAAGTCACATTTTAAAAGCAGGTTGCTCATGGCAAATGGTGGCATTAAGCACCTTTCATGCTTTGGTCTTTATGGGGGTGGTAGGAAGAGATCCTGCAAATCAGCCCCCGGCCTGTTCAAACAGTAATGAAAGGGTCCCGAGGACTGAAGGCAATTTGGCCTTCAAGAGTAAAGGGAGCACTGTGCTGAGCAGGAGGAGATAACTCCCATGCACTTCATAACAGTAGCCTACAAGGCTGGGGAAGTGAATCGACTCTCTGGCTGCTCTGAGTGGCAGCCGGTGAATGTACCTGGTCTTTACTTGTCCTTCTCCAGATGTCACAGGGAGAGATATTAGGCATCCCTGCTTCTTTACAAATCGGCGTGGTGCCACATTGATGTGGATTTGTCGGATCCCGCTGTGGAAAGGCCTAGTTTCTGCAGGGGATGCATTCTGGCAGCAATGTCTAGTTACAGACAGGATAATAAACGGGGATGGATGGGGAAGCAGTTTATACATTAAAGGAAGGGAGGGCTCAGGTGATATTGGAAGCTGCTGGTAAATACAGTTTTATCAAGGAATTTATCAAGGTCAGAGACAGAACTCCTCAGTTATTGGAACGTGGATGAAATGAGGGATTCACCCAGCCACCAAGCAGCGTATTGGCATGGCCAGTGGCAACATATGCCGGCAAGAAAGCAAATAACCAGTTCCTATAGGGTTACCTAGTAGACCCTGGTATATGGGGAAAATACCCAGAGAAGTCAATGTTATAAAATCTACATAAGCCATGCTCAAGATTCAAAATTTAAAAAAAAACCCGCTTTATTTTGATGGCAGGAGAAGCTGCTTTAGTTTTGATGCAACTTTATCTCAACCCACCAGATTCTCCTACTTATCCTACTTATAAGTCTTTTCTCAAACTTGGATCATTTTCCAACACTTTTAAGACCTTCTGAAGATCTCACCTCTTCCACTTCCCTGAAAGGTAAGTTTGGTGTGATTTTGTACCTATTTGTCTAGTAAAACCAGAAAAATGTGTTTTTTTCCTTTCTTCACCTCCCAGGACCCCTTGCTTCTTAAGTGTCAGAGACCTTTCAGGAACCTGGTGACTGAACATTTAAAGTGTCCTGCCCATCTCTGTCTGCTCAGCTCCCTGCCATGCCATCCCACCTTATCTTTAACTCAGAAAAGGGCATTTTAAGTTTTTCAGATGCAATGAGATATTTTCTAGTTCTGATAGCAAAGCCTGTGTACATAGGATTCTGTCCTTTGTGGAGTTAAAAATGAATACTGGCTACAACTGCAGTAAATGGCAAAAGCTTGATGAATATTGTGAGATTGAAGTCACCCCATCAGGGCATGGGGTAAGAGTTCTATAATTCAGGGCCTCTGAGAACTAAGTGTTTTTAGGACAATGTGGTTTGATTATGTTTAGAAACTGCATATGCCCAACATTCTTCCAGCAAATGTGTTTATTATGAGGACACTCTAGAAGTTTAACATGAAACCTTTTCAAAGGTACAACTACAAATATTTTCCATTAAAACACCTAAGCAGCAAATTAAGAAGAACAAATAAATTTGGACAGAGCCAGATAGTATAACTACCTGCCTTTGAGTATAAGATATATATGTGAGATTGAAAACGCAAACTTTTTTGAGGAGGTGCTACATGGAGGCATTATTACTTTTTCCTTACAAAAAGTCAATTCTTAATTAACCAGGGACATATGGATTATTCATATTTTTGGTCATTTCACTGCTTGTTCAGTAAATCCACCAGAGGGACAAACTTGAGTCAACCCAGTATAGAGGAAAAAAGAATACTACCAATGAAAGAAAAAAAGAAGAAATGAAATTGGACTTGGAGTAAAAAGATTTGGATCACTTCTGGGTTCGGCCACATATACTGCTGTGCTGTGTGATGTTAAGAAAGGCACTTGGCACCTACTAAGCTCAATTTCTTCTTCAATAAATAGTAGATTATAATTAGCTCTACTTAGTTCACAGAGTTGTTTAGCAGTTCAAAGAGGTGATGGATATGAGATCACTATATAAACCATGTAGTGCTATTCAAATATTAGTTATTAAGTCTAGTTTGTGATTCTGTCTAGAGGGTTGGTGTGGAGTAAGTTAACTATTTCTGGGGCTGTTGGTTGTCAGTGGTTTCTATGCTACTTTTAGGCTAAAATTTCCAACAACTCTCCAAGGGAGCTGTGAAGAGAAGCAGGTTAATTATCATAAATCAGGTGCCAGATTTAGGGAATTAAAATATTGCATAAAACATACTTGTATCAAAAAATTATTCATTCTGATTTAATTGGGCATCCTATATTTAACCTGGCAACACTAATCTTAAGGCAATTAAAACTAGAAAGCACTTAATTTCTGTGGAATCAGTTTTGACAATGAATTTTTTTGTATAAGTTTTTAATTTATTTTTTATTATTGAAACATAACTGATTGTACATATCTATGGGGTACAGCATTGAATATCAATAACTATGTGCAATACGTGATGTTCAAATCAGGATAATTAGTATATTCAACATTACACAATGTAATCATTTTTTGTGGCCCTTTACCAATTTCTCCCTTAAACCTCACCCCTTCCCATCTCTGGTAACCTCAGTTCTTTTCTCTCCTTTTGGAAGTTCAACATTATTGTGATTGTTGTATCTTTCTTTTTTTAATTTGTTTATTTTTTTTAGCTCTCATTTCTGAGTGAGGACATGTGGTATTTCTCTTTCTGTGCCTGGCTTATTTCACTTAACATAATTTTCTCTAAGTTCATCCATATTGCAGCAAATGGCAGAATTTCATTCTTTTTTATGGCAGAGTAGTATCCCATTGTGTATATATACCACACTTTCCTTATCCAATCATCCATCAACAGACATTTAGGTTGGTTCTAACTCTTGACTATTGTAAATAGAACAGCAATAAACATAGGGGTGCAGCTATCCCTTTGACACGATGATTTCCATTCCTTTGGGTATATACCTAGCAGTGGGCTGTAGTTATTTGAGAAACCTCCACACTGTTTTCCATAATGGCTGCACTAATTTACAGTCCCACCAACAGTGTAGGAGGGTTCCCCTTTGTCTGCATCCTCGCCAGCATGTGTTATTCTCTGTCTTTTTGATAATAGTTAGTCTGGCTGGGGTGAGATATCTCAGTGTGGTTTTGATTTGGATTTCCCTGATGCTGAGTGATGTTGAGCAATTTTTCATGGGACAAGGGATTTTAAAACTTTAAACTCATATGGCTGGTTGGACTCTGTTGCTGACAGTACCTAGTAGAACTCAGGATATAAGATAAAAATAAAGGATTTGTAGGTTCCAGAAGCATGTAACTCTCTCAAGAAAGAATAATCTTCATCATCATCATCACCCCCTATGTATAAGTGGCACATCTGGGTACCTCCCATACTAGCAGACTTTTTTCTACAGTAGATGGTATACTTGCATCCCATCCAGGTCTAAATGGTAATAATTTAATGAGATAAGATGAGTCTGTAATAAGTATCTTAAAATAAGATTTCCATGACATTTTTCCTCACCAATGCTCAAAGCATAAAGGCATGATGCCATTCAGAATCCCTTTTGGACTGTGGCAGGTGGTAGGGCACAGTAAAGAACACAGGCTCTGGAGTCTGACAGACCTGGGTATAATCCAGAGTCCACCATTTTCTGGATAACCACAGGCAAGCCTCTGTTTCTTAATCCATAAAATAAAATGGGGATAATATTAATTAACTACCTCATGGTTTTGTTGGAAGAACTGAATCAAATAATTGTTTCGCATAACGCCCAGCACATGTGTGCTCAATAAATGTGAACTCTGATTAAATATGACTGCATTTGTTTCCATTTACAATCCCCTTGCAAAGTAGGGAGAGGGTAAGCAGATATTATTAAATTCATTTTACAGCTTAAGAGATTTGTAACCTGGAGATGTTGGATGACTTAATGGTCAGAATAGAATCTAGGGCTCTTGAGTTCAGTATTACTTTCAGACTTGATTTAGCAGACTCTTGGATCAAATGTATGTATCTCAAATGCTGTCATTAAATTCTCAAAATATAAAGAATGTAATCTCATAAAACTCAGTATCTAGCTTTCTGTCTCTAGTCTTGGCCCCTTCAATCAATTCTCCAGAGACAGCAGAGAAACTGACTTACTGCAAATCTGGACACACCACACCTCCCCTTAAAACTCTTCAGTGGTGCCCCAAATGGCTATAAAATAATATCCAAGCCCAGCGGATCCCCCTCAATCTAATCCCAGCCACATCTACTAGCGCTCCTGGTCTGGGCACTCCCTCAGTGGGAAACGGCTTACTGTTCCCTGCAGAAACTTGACCGGCATCTTTCTGCCCCACCCCCATCCTGTGCCCCTACTGGCTAGTCGCCCTTTCTTTGTTCTAGGAAGAAGAGCACTAAAATAATATTTATTTTGCTGCTCTTAAGAAGAAGGAAGAAAGGGCGTGAGAATCAACCTAAACATCCAGCAATCACAAACTGCGTTAAGAAATATTCAGAGGATAGACTACTCTACATCTATTTAAAAATCCCATCCTTAAAGAATATTTGAGTTTAAGGGAGAATACTATGATATATTATTAAGTATAGAAAGTCAGGAACTGAAAAATAGCCAGAGGGACAGGCACCAAAATGTAACACTAATTATATCTGAGAGATGTGATTGCAGGTGCTAATTCTTCTTCTTCAACTCTTTTCAGTGGTTTCCATATTTTCAACAATGAACAGATTGGCTTGAACAATAAAAATTCATTAAAAACTTGAGGTAATCTTATATCGAATGCTAAATTGTAAATGGGTAGCTAAGTCCATCCTCCTTCTGAATCTGAATCATAAAGGCAGCACTCCACTGGTGCCTTCTCGGGCATGTAGACATGAGGGGCAAGTGGTCGACTGCTTTTACAAGGGACAGGCAAATCCCAACCCAAGCAATGACCCACTTAATGCAATAATTTATTCAACTAAATTCTTTCACCTAGAGCACAGCAATCTTTCCAGTAAAAACAAAGGCAAAGTTTATCATGCAGTGAAGGAAAGGATTCACAGTGAATGTCTTATTTTATAGGATTAGGCTCTTTCAGTCATGCTTTTCATCTGATTAACATTTGAGGAAGGACTTCATAACTGTGAACATGCTCTTGGCATATCCCAACAGAAATCAAAACCCTGAACCCCATTGATTTTAGGCTTGCAAATCTGGGATCCCCTGAGGAAACAAATCCCCTTATAATTATCAGGATTTCCAATTTCACACACTCAGAAACAGTTTGAACAAATAAAGATCCTATTAAAACTGGTTCTGCTGATTTAGAGAAAATGCACAGCCCCTCGAGTGCCCTCTAGAGCAAGTGTGTGGAACAGCTGCAGGGGTTCTTAACCCTGCCTCTGCAGGACCTTCCAGCACAGCGCAGCCAGCGGAGGGGAAACAACCCTCCCCCGCAGCCCATCGGGGTATTTTACCATGTCATTTGTTCCATATTAAATTGTTTCCTTTCAAACACATGCCCCATAGCATATGTGTGATATGGAGCCAATTCATCTCATGCCACCATATTTCTTAATGAGTTGGCAGTTTGGACAGTAAAAAGTCAACATTTCCAGGACCTTGGAACACGCCCTCAATTTCCACAAGCAAGGTGCTCAGCTGAACCTTCCAGCATTAGTCTTTCCACTTTAATAAATAAAGTGGTAGCTCCATAGATTGATAGTAGGTTAGTAGACTAACAAAAAATGGGGTATGTATGTGTATGTGTGTGTAGAGTTTGAATGTCTGTCTCATAAAATTAGATTCCTTATTTTTCCCCTTCCCATCTCTGAAAACCTAGGAGTCAAAAGAAGAATTCCAATGTTTGCAAAATTTCAAAAAACTGGGAAGACAGGAAAATACCAAGGCCACTCAAACTATTAGTTTATCACGTGAAATAAATGAACTCAAGTTTCTGAGTTTCTGACCCATTTGGAAGACTCCCCAACCTGCCAACAGTTCTCTTAATGTTATATGCATTTTTTTCTCTGCTCAGGCCCACCTAACTTACCTCTTTCTCAACTACTTAAGCTTCTAGACTTTTAGGGGATTTCAGAATTGCAGACCTAGAGTTACATTTGGGAAACAGCATCTACTTTATTGCCCCCCCACCCCACTGACCTTAGCCTAGTTTTCTGATAGACCATCCTAAACAGTGGAGCATCTGTCTCATTTTACTTGGAAAAAGAGCTTGGAGGGCTTGTTTGGCAAGAGGACTCTGTCCTTTTGAAACCTCTTTTTACCCAGCTAGCCTCAAATTTATAATATTCTGCTCACCTGGTCACTCCACATCTTTTTGCGTCTATCTTCCTATCTAAAATATCTGCTCAAAGGTAGTCAAAGTGCACATGTCTACTGGTAAGGGTGTTCATTACATCTATTTGCTGTAGGGTAACCTCTTGTTTTTAGATTTATAAACAAAACAAAATCAAAATAATAAGCTCCAAGAGTCATTTTGTGTTTGATGGCCTTGTCTCAGGGCTGCAACAATAGCACCTTATCAAACTGTCATTGGTCTATAGCACTTGCCCCCAAATGCCATCCAGGTCTGCACCTGCGAAACCAGTATGGGCATTGTGAGTCACTCTGTCTGCCACCACATAAAAAGCTAATTTCACATTCAAAATGTATGTTTTTTTTCCAATACCAATAGCAACAAGAGTGTGCCAAAAAATTTCCCTTGAAGCTCTATTCTGTTTTTTAAACTACAGAACATTCTTTCATAGTTTGACAGTTAAAATGCTGCAGTTAATGTAATAAACAGAGAATTTTTCTAAGTAGCTTGTCAAAACAAGTGACACTTTTTTTTTTTTTGCTAGAGTCTCAGATCCAGAACAATAGGAAGTACCTTTCAAAGCAACATCTTCATTATACAATCAAATTCTCAAAGTAATCTTCTCATCAAAGAATATTGTGTTATTTCTTTCCCAGTAATTATCAGAGTTCTGCAACCTCTCTGGCAGTGGTGACTATTATAAAAGCAGCTGTGCTGGGTTAAAAAATTGGGGGGTTCTGCCCTGGTCGATATGGAGCCAATGCATCTCATGCCATCACACTTTTTAATGACTTGGCAGTTTGGGCAGTAAAAAGTCAATATTTCCAGGACCTTGGAACATGCCCTCAATTTCCAGGAGCACGGTGCTCAGCTGAACCTTCCGGCATTAGTCTTTCCACTTGAATAAAATAAAGTGGTAGCTCCACAGATTATTAGTAGACTAACGAAACATGGGGTACATGTGTGTATGTGTGTGTAGAGTTTGAATGTCTGTCTCATAAAATTAGATTCCTTATTTTTCCCTTTCCCATCTCTTGGGAGCTATCATTCCAATAGAAAGAAAATCCAAGAGTCAGAAGAAGAACTGCTAGCCCAATTCCAATGTTTGCAAAATTTCAAAAAACTGGGAAGATGGGAAAATCCCAAGGCCACCCAAAATGATGTATCTTGGAATATTGGTGAAACCCGTATGTTAACAGCCTGTGATGAATTGGAAGAGTCTAATTCTCCAAAGAACCTTTAGGCTTCAAGGGATCTGGAAGAGAAAGGAAGCCCAAACAGAGACTCCATTTCTAAGGGCGGCCCATGAACCCAGCTCTCAGGTCTCTTGTGAAGGGTGAGTCAAACAATTAGAATGAATGTTTCTAGCATACAGCAGGCACTCAATAAATATTACATCTGAATCTAATTTGGGAGTGCCTCTCCCATTGGATTATCAACTCCCCAAAGACAGGAACCATTTTATTACTTTTTTTTTAACCCCTTTGGGGGATGATTAAAAAATCTGTGAATCGAATGGCATTTCTGCCTCCCTTGAAGAGACTAAGAGCTGAGGAAATATCAGCTGGGACTGTGTATTCATTCATTCATTCATTCACTTACTCAGCAAAGGTTTATTGATGGCTTACTTGGTGTAATGCACAGAGCTAGAGATACGGTCTTAACTAACTTCTACACCAGGTTACCCACCCCCATACATTATGTTGCGTTAACACCTACTACGTTTTCCTTTGTAGCATGTAACACAGCTGTGATTAAATGATCGCTTGCGTGAATAGTTGCTTAAGGTCTGTCTAGGCAGAAAGCTCCAGGAAGGAAGAACAACCCTCCTGTTCAATGCTTACCTTAATGCCTTGGCATCTAACATATGTAGAACAATGTAGGTGCTCAATAAATATTGGTCAATTAATGAATAAATGAAGTAATAAACAATAATGAATAAATGAAATAAGTGAGACATATCTTTGCCTTTAAGAAAACTCACAGTTTACAGTAATGTTTCTTCAACAGGGGCATTATTTTCAGCTCAGCTCTTTATTTTGTGGGGTTCCTAGGTATTGCAGTGTGTTTAGTATTCCTTGGTCTTAGCCACTGCCCAGTGAATGCCAGCAATGCACCCCCTCATGCCCTTTGACAACCAAAACATCCCCCCACACTTTCCAATGCCCCTTGGGGGGCTGTCCTGTGCCTGACTCAGAACCACTGCAGGACAGTGGCTTGAATGAAGGTGGCAGCAACTAGAACAGCGAAAAGGGGATAAATGCAGGAAATGATGAAAGTAAAAGTAATGGAGAATGGGACAAGAGGGGAGTGGGGGAGAGCGAGGGGAGGCAGCCTGACAGGGGAGAAGGCATGTTTTAAAACGGCACTGTTCATTTGAGTTCCTCAGCCCTAGGGATTCTCTCGTGTCTCCTCAGCCACCTGCCCCTGACACCCTTCAGTGCAGATAGAGCATAAATTATCTAGGCAGGTTTCTTGGATCCTCCTCCTGCTTAGGTCAAGGAAGCTCTTGCTTTTCTGTTAGATATTTTGGGTTTTCCTGTTATTTTGTTTGAAGAAAAGGTTTTGAGGTTTAAAGAGTTGAAAACCATGGTTCTTGAGTTAAGGATGGTGGTGCCAGTGGGGATGAGGGAAGGCCTTTGAATGGTATAGGAGATTAAGACGTACACAAAGGGGACATGGTGTGACAGAAATGAAGTATGTTGGAACGCCTTTGCAACACTGAGGAAGGGCAAGTAAGGAAAGAATCCTGGGGAAAGGAAATCAAGGTGCACACAGAGAGGTTACTGTGAGTTGGTTTGAGGGACGGACATTGGGGAAGTTGGTCTGAGGAATATCTCACTCTTGGAAAGTGCCCAGAAGACACATAAGACATGTTAAGATAATGCTCTTGTCAAGACCCGCTGATAAATGAAGGTCAGCCAAGCCAGTGACTCAGAGTCGACATCTACAGCTGGCTGGCACTGACTGCAGGGTGGAGGATGAGTTCATTTCCAGCAGAAAAACATAAGCTTGTGTGTGGTGGTTTCAGAACCAGGTACCAAGTCACCCCTTATTGGAAAGGTTTCCCTTAGGATCAGACTGTGGTGTATATTTCTTTGTATGCCCCACAGCAATTAGTAGAGCGCCCTGCATCTGAGGGGCTCAATACATTCTTTTTGAATTGATCTGATTAAACATTTCAGTCCTCAACTTCAGCTGTTGGGTTGCTACTGAAGGTAAGGTGTGTTTCAGCTGAGACGGAAGGAAGAGACCCCCCCCCCCAATGGCTGAATGGAGGCCTTGAATGGGTTAATGGAGCAGCGATGTTCTAAGAATTGGTCCTTAAGCTGAAGAGCAGAAGCTTCGAATTTGGTGAAAGGATAAACTGAATGAATGAATGCATACATGCATGCAAGCACAGGCATGAGGCCTACGGTTCTGATGGACCTCTGTCCTAGTGTATTAGGAAGAAAGGGCCCGCCACGGTCTGGCATAGAAACAGAGCAGTTTCTGTTTGTCATTGACCAAAGGTCGTTGGATACGGGGACTCAGTTTTGACATACCGGGCCAACAGCTCATAGTTTTAACTCATGCAAATAGGAAATGAAATTATCTGGCTCAAAATTTTTTTTAAAAAAAGAAAGAAAAAAGAACAGACACATAGCCTACTGTGTCACCCCTTCAGTGTCTGTCCTTTGGCCCTGGGGGAAGGCCAGGACTTCAGAAATCAGCCGTGTGTGCCTCCCCCAGGGGCGCCTGCACACTCGGCGGCTGGGGACGGGCCAGGCGCTGTCACTCACGGTTTGCGGAGGATCATCCTCATGTGGGCGTCGGGGCCCATCTGTGACAGCAACAGCATGGTGTCCTGGAGCTCCTCATCACACTCCTTCTTCTCCTCCTCAGTAGGCAGAGGGGCATCCTCGTGCTCGTCATCCAGAAATCGATAGAATAAATATTTGTCTTGGAAATGGTGTTCCTGGTCCACTACGGGAAACATGGGGCCCGGGTCAGCCGTGGCTCCTCTGCCTCACAGCCCGTGCGCAGGCAACCAGCGGAGTGCGGGGCAGGAGGGCCCGGTGGAGCCAGGCGGCAGACTCCGCACCCTTCTCTCCGAGCCTCGCCCAGGCTGTGCAGCTGGAAGACATGACCGCCTGGCTGCAGTCACGCAGGCCGCAGCCCCCTGGACCCACCCGTCTCCCGGGCCTCCGTGGGACTCTCTTTGAGAACCTGCCAACTTTCCTGAGATGAGACTTCCACCAGCAAAAATCACCTGGGTGAGATTTTCTAGCGTGTGGGACATACGCTTATGTCCCAAACAGGAAAATAACCAACGGCCAGGTTATGCCCTATAATGGTTTTTTTTAAAGTACATACAGAAAACAAATAAAAAAACCCTACTTTGTCAGGATGAGAATTCATGTTTTTCTTTCTATACGTACTGCTTATAAACGTTTCTCTTTGCACTTTGAAAAAGAAAGTTACAATAAAATTGTTTGAACAAATCTGACCAGACAAGCTTCTAGGTCATATACTTCTAGAAGAAGTTTCTGGTAATTTTCTTCTAGTTCTGACTTTAAAGTTTTTTCCTCTTTAAAAAGTTTTAAAACAAGATTTAGATCTTGGTAGGACAAAGACAATGAACTCTGCTCAGAATCCCTCATCTACATGTCTTAAAACCTTTCTCCCCTTTTCCGGATGGAGCATCCATACTCTCAAAGGACAGGGAGAAGAGGTAGACCCTTGCTGCTCAGTGTGATCCCGGAACAGCAGCATCAGCTGCATCTGGGAGCTTGTTGGAAATGCACTTTCAGGACCCATCCTAGACCTGCTAAATCACAATCTGCATTTTAACGAGAGACCCAGCTGATATGTATGCACATTAAAGTATGAGAAACACTGGTGAAACCATCATTAGATTCCCAGGTGTTGGTAAGTTAAATGAATGATTTTTTTTTTCCTTTTTGTCTTTTTTTTTACTGACTGGCAATGGGATCGCAACCCTCGGTGCTGCGCCCGCACCGCGCTCAGCCAGTGAGCGGGAACCGGTCTCCACATGGGATCCGAACCCTCAGGCGCATTCTCCAGTGTGCCACTGGACCGGCCCTAAATGAATGATTTTAATATTATGTCTTTTCGGAAAAGTGGTCTTAAACAAATGGCATGAGCAGTTGGGCCCTGGTTTACACACCAGTCCTAAATAGCTACTCTGTCCAATTATAGCTCCTGCAGTTATCAGGAGCCGCAACTGCAGAGCTCATTCTTGGTTTTATTTATTTATTTTTTTCCCTTTTTTTGTCTTTTTTCGTGTCCGGCAACGGACCGCAACCCTCAGTGTCGCGCCCGTACCGGACCGGGACCGGCAATGGGATCGCAACCCTCGGTGCTGCGCCCGCCCCTCGCTCAGCCAGTGAGCGGGAACCGGTCTGTATGTGGGATCCGAACCCTCGGCGGGAGCGCCACCGCGCTCCCAAGCGGCGCACTGTAGCAGTGCGCCACCAGGCTGGCCCATCATTCTTGGTTTTAAATATGGTCATCCTGTGAGTATACAAATCGGCCCCGACAGGCAATGCCATAGTGAAAAGGCAGCTTCTGAAGTCATCACTTTCATGTCATCAGCCCAGCCCCACATTTCATTGCTCTTCATTCTGCCCCTGCATCAGGATTGCTATGCAATGCTCAGAGTATAATCACACTATCAATGAACCGTGAATGCAAACTAATAAACATAATTGGAACTGATGCACTTGGGTTGCAATTTCATTTTCCTTCCACACGTTCTCCCAAGTTAGGAAGGTACAATGGTGGAACACAGCAATCAATAGCAGCCACTCACTGCATTTGTATAGCTAAATGAAGATGCTAGCTCTGTGGGTCCCTAAAGGCATCATAATTCTTTCTTGCCCATTTGGGAGTTCAGCAACAACTTACCCAGGGAAATGCACGTAGCATTTCTTGAGGGTTTTCCAGGGACTGTGGCTCATCTTACCGTGGTTGAGAACACCATCTTCCAACAGGACTTGCCACATGCCAACAGCTTGGGTTCGGGAATGAACAAATGGAGTCTGCTGCATCATCCAGTCGACCAGCTCGGTTCCCACACAGCATTGTCTAAGGGGAGATGGGACACAAAGGATGGGGAAATCACCCCTTTGCAGAGAGAGGACGGGAGATAGCTTCTGGGAAGAGAACCTGCCGAAGAGCAAGCACAGTGCTCTTCCACCAGAAGAGGTCTCATGGCAATCAAAGCGCCATATGCTGTAGCCTCAGGTTCAGGGTCTCAAATTCACATACACACCAATAAAACCACTCAGCTCATGAGAGAAACTTTTAAGCAAGTCTGGCTAAATGAAAGAGCATTTCAAGTTGCAGCATCAAGGGAAAATGAAGGGCCACTAGAGGAGGAGCCTTATCTGGCTAGTTAATCACAGGGACTGAAACACTGTTGTTATGAGCCGGTCCCAGAAGATCTCAGTTTAAGATGAAGGCAAAGCAAAATACTCACTTTCTTCACCTGAGCCTTGCGAGGAATGAGTTAATGTTTGTGAGGCACTTGGAGGTGCTCCATGAAAGGTGCTGTATAAGTGCAAAATTTATAGCACTTCATATTTTCAAGTAATACTACTGATCTTCCTTGGAAGGGTGTTGGGAGAAACAAGAAATTAGTGATGCAAATCTCTTTGAAAAAAGTTCTGTGTAATGAGCATTACACTTCTACACAGCCTGTCATTGGAAAAACTCCAGATGCTTTCTGGCTTTCTGTATATTCACACAATAATACCTAAGATGTCCCTCTGTGGTGAGTTGGCCTGGATGGGCAAACTACATGTTAGGAAATACATAATTATATGTGCACACACTAGGAAATATTGAAACCTTCAGTGGAGTGAGAGAGAAGGGCAGGTGTTCATGGCACGCCAGTTCAAGGGAAGAAATGGAATCTTGAAGTTCTAGGGATGAATCCCACGGGACAACGGAATAAGGCGAGAAGTCACAGAGCAGCTGGCTGCCTGCAGCTGGTGGCCTCCCTCCCATGCTAAGGATGGCATTGCTTCTGGGGCATCGGTTGAGACTGAGTCAAGCCTAGGGAGCTCCTCTCTAGTTGAAATTGGAGGAGACTCATGGTGCTGTGTTACTTTGGGAAGAGTCTTGGACTGGGAGGAGACATGGGATACAGCATCAAGTCTGCTATTTATTAGCATGTGACTTTGGTTGTATGGTTTCAACTGTCTGGTTCTCAGTTTCCTCATCTGTAAAAGAAAGGAGAAGCAAAAGGCCTTTTCCTCCTCATATGGTAGGACCTCTGAAATCTATCAGAGCTCCTTGGGATGCCCTGATTTGGTAATGACCCTGAACCCAGAATATTTCACAAGGAGTGTGTACTGAAAAGGCCGTTACATTTCCAGAACTGCTCTCCTACAGTCTATACCCACACATTAGAGCTTCAGTGGGCAAAGAAGCACTTACTAATCATTCTGACCCAAACATATGGCCTACCAAAATATTCCTTTTCTAATTTGAGAATTTATTAATGGGAAAACTCCTGTAAAAATATAAATAATCAATTTCACTTGGCTTTTAATTCAATGATTGCCTTTCTTTAAAAGAGCACACAGAATCAAGATGATCCCAGAGCAACTGGGTCCTTATAAGGGTGAAAGAATCTTGCAGTCAGAATACTGAACAAAGACACACAGATGTGCCACTTGTAGTTGATGGAATCACTGGGTATCCTTCCACTAATGATCCCCAGCCACTGTCGAACTGATAGCAGACCTCCAGAATAGTACTTATTGGGGGTGATATTGCATCTGAAGAAGCTTCGACCCCCTAATATTTCAGCAATGATATAATGGGGTGAAAAGCAGGAGGGAAAGAGAGGATGAACTGGGAACTGCAATATCTGGGACAAGGAACTCAAACTGTACAGCAGAAAAAAGTAATCATGCCTCTGGCTTCCAGTTGAGTCTGCTGGTCATTGCCAACAGATCATTAATTTGTGTCATAGGGTGTGGAATAGACATAACACCTATATTTCAGGAGTTTAAAATCTTACTACTGTGGAACAAGAAAGAGACTATGATTTCTGACTTCTAGTTTCCATGATTTGTCACCAAACATGACATACTTCAATGGATTGTCTCTAACGCAAGTCAGAGACAATGCTTTTCTTAAGGGAAAGCATAATCACAACTTAAATTAAGGAAAAAATAATAAAATTTCAAAAAGAAAAACATCCTTTAGCCATATGAGATTTTGAGATCCACATAATGAGTTAAAGAAGTTGAATTCTCTCTGGGGACATGTGACACATGATTGTTTTTTTAAACTTTTAAAAATTATAGCAGTGTATAGGGGTCATAGATTCTGAAAAGAACCTACTTCCAGGTTTGGAGAACAAGACTTACAAATGTAAGCAGCCAAAACAGTAGCTAGGAAATGTGCATCAGGAGATGCTAGACAAGGAAAATGTGCTACATATACACAATGGAGTACTACTCAGCCATGAAAAAGAATGAAATTCCGCCATACACAGCAACATGGATGAGCTTGAAGAAAATTATATTACCTGAAATAAGCCAAGCACATAAAGAGAAATACTGCATGTCCTCTAAGTGGGAGCTAAAAAATAAATAAATAAAAAGAAAAAAAAGAAAAACCTAAAACCAAAATAGTACCTAGTAAATATCAACAAAAAAGGGGCTAGATATTCGCCAACCACTGGCAGGATATTTAGATACATTCTGATGTTAATACTGATATAACGTTCAAAATGGAACGGTAGAGAGAAGTCCTGATCCCAACAGCTTTCAATTAGCTCTATTGAGAGCACATTTTCTAAATCCCCTTTGCTTTAGAGATACGGAAACTGACACCCAGAGCCTCTGAGATTGTGACTACGACCCTCTGTTGCCTAAGAGTCATGACAGACGCTTCCTACAGTCCTCCTGACCATAAGCTCTTGCCACTGCCTGCCCGCGTGTCTGACGCACGTGTCACTTTCAACACTCTTAGCTTCCATAACCCATCTGTCTTTAGAGATGAAAAGAGCACACGGAATCAAATCAGTTCATCTTTAGAGATGACATCTCTCCCAAGAGAAATGTGCTGATAACCCTAAGGTACACCTCAAATCCCATCTCATTTCCAAAATTTTATCAAGAAGAGGCCAATCTAAATGTGAAAAACTGTCAGTTTTGGTGTTGTAACATATTCATGCCAAATGCAAGCAAAAGAGTATATTAGTTTGCATAGAGTGTAGAAAAAGTGAACCAGAGGAAGAATTTGCAATGTTTTTCCATCTCTGTCCTTGAGAGAGAGACTGGATCTTGAGGCACATATACTTGGTAGATTTGCTATATGGTGAACCAGGTATGATTTTTATAGGTTCTATCATAGTTCACAGTCACTGAAATATATACATCCTTCAGGGTAACTTTAAAATTGTATTCTAGTTTTTCACTGTATCTTATGAATTTGCTTCATGTGAACCATATGGGTTTTGACTCATGCCAAGGCTAGTGGGTTCTGAGGTCAAGTGTAGGCTAAATAAGAGAGCCTGACTGATTGCTGAAAGAGGGCTGTATCTGAAGCATGGGTTGAGGAAGACAGAGTGAAGGCTTATGTGCCATATATTGGTTATTCTAGTTCCTAAATACCTGGTGAATTGATAGAATCAAAAGTCAGGGATTAGACCCAAATTCTTAGTCAGCCCACCCTGGTTCAGTCATCCCAGAAGGTTCAACTAACTATGTAGCCTTGGTCATTATCTTTATCATTTCTTAACTCCAGTGACAGCCATAATGAAGAATCCTTACTCTATATGATTATAGATGTGATACAGAGTTGTGTATCGTACTGTGTGCATACCTGAATGAAATCCTACATTAGAAAACAAGCTCCATAAAGGACTTTGTATATTTTGTTCACTTCTGTATCCTTAGGGCTTGGAACAGAATAGTGTCTGGTGGCCAGTAGGTGCTTAATAAACTTGTGGAATGAATGAATGATTGAATGAATGAAAAGATCACTGAGTTTGGAAATCAACCAACTCTGGTTTAAATCCTGGCTCTGCCACTCACTAGACTTGTGATTTGGACAAGGAAAACTATTTAATCTCTCTGAGCCTCAGTTTTGTCATCTGAAAAATGGCCACACACCTATCTAGCAGGGTTGTGGTGAGAAAGAAGTAAGATATACAGAAAGCAGCCTGGTACAGGTCTTTCAGCATAAGTAAGTGCTCAATAAATGTTAATTGAATGTGATCTAAATCTAGTAGGTTTCCTAAAAGAAACTGGCAAACAGAATACAAGATATTTCTCTGTTCATCACAATTAAACCAATGTCCAAGCAAATTAGTTTAGGAGTTGCTGCTGGGAATATTAAGCATAATTAAACATCCACAGTTAATAAGCAGGGATCCAAGACAAGCTTAGACTGTCTGGAGCTTAGAGGCATTATAAAATGGGCTGCCTTCAGATGGAAAACAGGGAGGAGCGTGTTTGTTCCATTTTCACTAAACATGAGTCTGAGGGGCCCACAGCCTTTAGAATTAGCGCACATACCTGTATGTCTTTAGGTGGTATTTCCTGTCTCTTATCATGTGAGGTGCTCGAGAGAGAATGGCATTTCGTAAAATTTTTCCAGCCCTGAGGATCTTCTCTGAAGGAACCTGGATTTTAATCAGGTAGAAGGAGGGGAGGAGAAAGAAGGGGAGTTAATAGAAGGAAAACAAACTGAATGAATCCATAAATCACTTTCCAATCTGACTCTGGTTTGAAAAACTAACTACTTGCTTATACATTACATTGTGCACTTGTGTGACATGTCACTGTTTTATGTTGAAAACTAAGATGCACTGAATATTTACTGTCTCTAGAAAATGTATTAGAGGTTTCCTGATGTGATGTTCTGACATCCGGACCACCTCCAGTGGTACTAAGAAGCTAGCTCGGATGGCTCATCAACCCACCTACGTCCCATTACCTTGGTAATGGTGTTAGCAGGACGAAGAGGAACGTGAGGTTCAATGAGAGGTGTCTGAAAAATAAAATGTTAAAGCAAAAGAAAATTAAACAAAAAGTTCACTAAAGAAAATTATGGGTTGAGGGATAATAAGAAATACCCATTTTTATAAAACTTAAAACAGAATTTAAAAAACAAGTAATAAAATATGCCTAAAGAACTTGAATGCATAGGCATTCAAAGGGCAAAATTAGGTCTTTCAGTTTGCCAACATCTAAATATAAATTATTAAAAATGAAAAAAACAAACAGATAGGAATGATTAGATGTTTGTAGGCTTAATGAGAAGGGAATAAATATCCATTCAAAGCATAACAAACATCAGAGCAGAGGAAAAAGCAAAACAAGATAAACATAAACAGAGATTAAAATGAGCTATCTCCAGGGATAGGGATAAAGTATTGATTTAAGATGGAAATGAGCTATTTCATTCTCTCTCATGTAGTTAAGATTCTTTTTAGCCATTTCTATTTTCAGAAAAAATGTTTTAATTTTTAAATGAGACTTCTTAGTAGTTCCATGCACTCAATTTCCTAGAGCCCACCAAGGAAGCTAGAACACTTTTCTTTCTTTTACAAAGTAGTGTAAAGTTTTCAGGATTCTGTGACTGTCAGATCAGCTCTGGGATCTAGAGAAAGCTCATACGATTATCCACATTCTTCAAATGGAAGGGATGAATCTGACCCCAGGGAATTTACTTGCTACACAGCTACACAGTTGAGCCCCCTTGTCTTCTAAAACCCCTTCACTCTCTTGCTCTGAAATATCTAGTAATGACATTTCCAAAGGGAGGAGAAAGATAAACTCAATCAAATATGGTGGTAGAACCACCAATACAATGCTGTTTATGCCACTTCCAGAAGGAAAGAAAAGATGGTAGGTTTACTTCTTATGAGACTGTGGTAGGCGGAATAAGGCACCCCCCATCCCCCCAATGTTCATGTCCTTATCCCCAGGACCTGTTAATATATTAGGTTATATGGAAAAAAGGACTCTGTGGATGTGATAAAGTTAGGGATCAGATCAGGAAGATTGTCTTGGTGTTTCTAGGTGGGCCCAATACAATAATCAGAGTGCTTAAAAGATGGAAAAAAGAAGCAGAAGAATCAGAGCCACGCAGATAGTAGAACATGGCCCACTTTGGCTGGCTTTGAATATGGGATAACATCCAAGGAATGAGGGCAGCCTCTAGAAGATGGAAAAGGAAAAAAAAAAAAGAAAAGATTTCCCCTAGAGACTCCAGAAGGAATGCTGACACCTTGATATTAGCCTAGTGAGAACCATTTCATACTTCTAAACTACAGCACTATCAGATTACTAGTTTGTGTTTTTTGAGCCACTAAGTCTGTGGTACTTTGTTACAGCAGTCATAGAAAACTAATACAGAGATTATTATGCTTTATACTAAAAACCCTACTTTTTGCAAATAGAAGCCATTACAGTGAAAATAAATTGATAGTTTTTTCCTCTAGTCCTAATTTAAAAAGTATAATAAATGGAGGAAATAAAGGTCAATGCTAATTTAAAATATTTTATGTTCCTAAATACAAATGTACATGTATAAACATATGCCTTCCTTTTAATTAACAATAAATTTCAGGTGAGTTGAACTTTTCCTATTACAATAGAATTAAGGAAAAAGAGTAAAGAATACTAAGCTTTAAAAACAGCACAGATGAGATACAGATGTACCTAGAATGGCTGAAATCTCACCAAACTTATTTAAACATTTTCATACCTTGCTGGCATCTAGTAGACCTTTTCCCCACTCTTGAAATCACTGGAGCACAGGTGTCAAGTAATATTATAGTAATTTAGCAGCATATTGTCTACAACCAGGATAGAGCAAGGAATGTCAATCTTGTCCAGTTCAATAGTAGGATTAAACCGAGACTGACTTTGCCCCTAACATGGCCTGCCTGTGCTCCCTTATGGCAGAACTGTTGAGGATAGAGAGACCATAAGCTCATGGAATCCTGCAACACCTCAAGTAAGACATGGAAAATTCTATGATGCCAGATCACCTGGGAAAATGTTCAAAAGTGCCAGACCCTCATGCATCAGGGCCTGCAGTTAAAACGTGCTGCCTATTTCCAAGTTGTGAGTTCCCAGTTCTCATGCCTCCCACTTCTTTACATTACACAGGTTGGTTTATATATCTAGGAGTGTGCCTGTTAGTACTCAAATGGTAAAAGCCTCTGGTTATTCTCAAAGACAATATTAGAAACCCATTTCTTCCTCCTGTCTTGGAGGTAAGAGATGCAGATATATGTGGTCTAGAGCAGAAAGATGTGGGATTCACTTCTGAGGTCACTTTTTCTTTCCTGTGAAAAATCTACTTTCCTTGGCAGTGGTGTTTGCGAGCCTGGCTGAGATGGAGGTCAAGAAGGTGCCCATGCTTGAGGATTGCTGACAAATGTTTATTCTTTGGTAGGAGCAAGAAAACCTTATTTGAAGATTACATCTTTTTATTTGCGTCAACAGAAATGGCTATATTTTAACAATTCTAACAAGAATAAGTGGTCCCTAGGTTAGTTGATTTTGTTAGACAGCTCCCTTTTTGGCTCCTTGGAAGCCTGAAAAGAAAGTATTACTAAAGCAGAGGGAGCACCAAGCTTCAACTGGAGCTTTCCCTTTGACTTGCAACTTCTAAAGGGGTAGATATACACAAGACTGTCTATTAGCCAGATAATCCTAGTACCAGTTCTAGGACCAAGAGGCTGTCTAATCTGTCGAAAGGCAGCATTCTCAGAACCTTCCCTGTCTCAAAGATTTTAGGTTTAGGGGCAACACCATGATTGGAAGCTCTGAGGCGTGATGTCCCTTGATTTAAATAAAACCTCAAGGAACACATGTAGGAGAAAGCAGGGAAAGTTTTATTTTGAGGGAACAGGAATTTGTCTTTGAAAGGGACACTATATTCAGTTAAGCAATATCCTGTGTTCTAAGGACTACACTGGTGCCTAGCAGCCATATGTGGTGAGACAGAGAGCATTTGTGACAGGCAGTCCAGGTCCCTGGGAAACAGTCACTGGCCAGTGCCTGTTCAGGGACCCCTACATTATGAGTGTGACTTTACTGCTTTTGTACCTGCTGATTTATTTTCATTTTGGTTTCACTTGGCTTTCAAGTAAAGCTCCTTTTGAGAATTTCACCTTAGCTGCGTTATAGAGAAATAAAAAAAATAATTTCATTGTATAAATAATCAGGTTAAACAGGAGAAGGAAAGACAAAGCATGGTGATATTAGTGAGAACCAAAGTAAGAAAACCAGCCCTCAAGGCAGGTTTACACATGTCCGCCACGCTCCTTTATAAGTGCTATCTACTTATTATATCATTATTCCCATTTTTCTGAGAAAGCTAAGGGCCAGAGACATGCAGGGACTTGCCTGAGCTCACACAGCTAACTGGAATTGCTGAAAGTTGAATCCAGGTCTATCTCACTCCAGTGTCTATACTGCAGGTACAATTACCCCATCCCACCTGCAGTTTTCTTCCACAGACATCTTGGCACACCCTTTGGAAGAATTTGTGTTCTGTTTGATTCAAGTGCATTAAGAAAAGTGCATCTAAGCCCTTGTAGGTCCCAGGTGTCAGACTTGATCTTAGGAATTNCCTTTATAAGTGCTATCTACTTATTATATCATTATTCCCATTTTTCTGAGAAAGCTAAGGGCCAGAGACATGCAGGGACTTGCCTGAGCTCACACAGCTAACTGGAATTGCTGAAAGTTGAATCCAGGTCTATCTCACTCCAGTGTCTATACTGCAGGTACAATTACCCCATCCCACCTGCAGTTTTCTTCCACAGACATCTTGGCTCACCCTTTGGAAGAATTTGTGTTCTGTTTGATTCAAGTGCATTAAGAAAAGTGCATCTAAGCCCTTGTAGGTCCCAGGTGTCAGACTTGATCTTAGGAATTTCCAGCAAGAAGTATTCATCACGACCTACTGAGATTACACATTAGCACCATGCATCATGCTTGGTCTGAATTAACTTTTAAAAAAGCAACTTTGTAACAACAAAACATTTAGCATTGAGGAACTGCCCCATCTGAGCGAAGATAAATATACCAGGGAGAGGGTAGCAGTCAAGTGCAAGCAGGAAGACGGAAGCCACTCAGAGTATTTTCCACAGAGTGGATTTAATGTTGGGAAGTGGCTTTACAAGCCATTAAGAAAAGTGCATCTAAGCCCTTGTAGGTCCCAGGTGTCAGACTTGATCTTAGGAATTCCCAGCAAGAAATATTCATCACGACCCGATCTTAGGAATTTCCAGCAAGAAATATTCATCACGACCTACTGAGATTACACATTAGCACCATGCATCATGCTTGGGCTGAATTAACTTTTTAAAAAGCAACTTTGTAACAATAAAACATTTAGCATTGAGGAACTGCCCCATCTGAGCGAAGATAAATATACCAGGGAGAGGGTAGCGGTCAAGTGCAAGCAGGAAGATGGAAGCCACTCAGAGTATTTTCCACAGAGTGGATTTAATGTTGGGAAGTGGCTTTACAAGCGGCAGAAGAGCTGAGAAGCCAAATAGGCCACTGTGAGGTAACCCTGATGTTAGCAAAGCAGGAAGCCCTCAAATAGAAGGGAGAAAAGTGGCATTGCCAGGGCCTGAGCTAGGTGTCCTGTTGGAAGCTGGAACCTGGAGGGCCTTCAGGAACCCTAGAGAAACAGCCACCGCTGGAGATGCCCCCCATCTCCCATGTCCAGTCTTCCTCCAGCTGGAAGCCATAGAAATAAGGGCCAGAATTCCATTTTACAAATGGCTAGGTTAAACCAAAGAGGGAAAGACACAGTATGGTGATATTAGTGAGGATCGAAGTAAGAAAATCAGCCAAAAGGCAAAACCAAGGACAGGGGAGCCCAGGAGACACCCTCTGCCAAGGTCGGCCCTCCGCAATGCACAGTAAAGGCAAAGAACTGATCTCAGGGCAACAGGCCCAGGACTGGCACAGCAGGTGGTCACTGGCCGCAGAGTGGGACAGGGCCACCACAGGTACCACCCCAGTCCTTCCCCCCGCTTGCTGTACCATATCCTCCCAGGCCCTCTTCCTATTGGGCTATAGGTGAGAAGCGTGGACAGCAGGATAGTACAGAGCAGAGTTCATTACTGCTTGCTTGGTTTGCTTCCTAGGGCTGTCCCGTGTTTTGCCCTATAGCCAGAAAACACATGTCAGAAAATGAGCCCTAAAAGGAACAGACCTCTCTCCAATTAAATTTCATACATTTCAACACATCAATCATGTGTTGATAAAAATTCCTCCTTCCTACCTGGGCACAAAAGATTCCAAACTGGGCTGTGAAAATGTGATCCTAAAAAGCTAGGCAGGGAGAACAGATAAAGGCAGAGGCATTCAGCTTTCTCTCCGCTTTTCTTGGCTTTCTCCACTGAAGACTTCCCTCAGGATTGACTGTAATTGGTTTTTGTTTGTTTCTGGAAAGGGGATGCTCTTTCTACTGCTTTTTATTATGTTTATATTACTACTGAAAAGGAGAAACAGTGAGGGAAAATATTCCTTTTGGCACCAGAGCCAATTCAGAAATACTAATCAGGTGATGAGAAATATGAATTTAGCTTCCATTACAAGATGCACAATAACTCCCCAGTAGATTATAATGAGGTATAAGGCACTGTCACAGGCCTCATGAAAAACCATATTCAGACCCTGTTGAAAGGGGTAATCCTTTTTACTCAAGTATTTGCTCACAGAAGCCTTTTGCAAGGCATGATGTTTTAAGCCAAGAGACAAGAATAACAAGTTAGATTGGGGCACAAAGCTCATGGCAGAATTCTGGTGCAATAAAAAGTCATGAAAGTCCTTGTCCAATTTGATTCAAGTATTTAATGAAGGCCTATTGCATGCAGAGCAGCGTGCTAAGATATAGGAGAAGACTCTGATACAGCATTTGGTCTAAATGAACTCTGGGTCTTGTTGGGGAAGCAAAATGTGTATGCGTTAAAAAATTCATGAGACAATGAGTCAATAAATAAATGCTACAACATTGTAGAAATCTCCCCTCTTCTTATTTCAGATGAGGAAATCTCTAGGAAGTAGGGAGAATAATATTTAATTTTGTAGTGAAAATGATATACTTTTAGGAGCTACATTCCCTTGTTCTGGCATTTTGGAAAAACACAACTAAGGTCTTTGAAGTGTATCTCTTGTCTAATAATTATCATCATAGTCATCACTCTTGGGGGCTGACCAGATAAAATTAAAGGACTAAGTCAGACTCATATACAGAGTTCACCACTGTGAAATAACTATGGAAATATTTCCATTTGTGAAATGATGGAAAAACCACCTACAGACTTCTTTGGCTTCCATCTGTAGGCTTTCCCTCCCAAGTCTTTCTAGTTTAAAACTGGCTCATAGATTTCCAGTTTCACAGGACTTCCAGGAAGATGACAGACTACAGGTGCCCAGGGCATGTCCCTCCTGCAGAAGAAGATTGAAGCGGGCCCACTGCCACCATCATCAAAGTTGAGTCCCAGAACCACTGCCCATCGCAGAGCAGCTCCCCACAGAGCAGCAGTCCTGCAGACTCTGCAGGTATGAGGGAGGTGGCTGCAACCATTGCTGCAATTGCTGCTGTTGCAGGTTAACTCAAAGTTGAGTCCCAGAACCACTGCCCATCGCAGAGCAGCTCCCCACAGAGCAGCAGTCCTACAGACTCTGCAGGTATGAGGGAGGTGGCTGCAACCATTGCTGCAATTGCTGCTGTTGCAGGTTAACCCTACTGCCACAAAGGACACTGCTGCTGCCGCCTCCTCAAGGTAATCCTACTGCTGCCAAAGACATAGCCAAGGACACTGCAGGTGCCAGGGAGCCAGTTGCAGCACCAGTGCTACTGCTGCTGCTGCCACGAGATAACCCACTGTTGCCAAGGAAATAACAGATGCAAGGGAGGTAGTTACACCCACTGGTGCTGCTGTTGCCCCCACGAGGTAACCCCACCACTGCGGTAACACCACAGACATGAAGGAGGCAATTATAGCCACAGATGCTGCTGCCACCTCCACGAGGTAACATCATAGCTCCCAAGGACACCATAGATGCTAGGGAGGCAGTTATAGCCACTGATGCCACTGCCACCAGTGGGAGGTAACCCTGTGGCCACTGCAGACACCATAGCTGTGTGGGCCACTGCTATGGATACCACGGCCAAGTGGGTGGCTATTGCAAGCACCATGGTTGCAGTCACTGCCACCACCAGTGCCACCAGGCAGCCACCATTTTTGTGCAAGCAGGCCACTGCTGCTGGAGCCACCACTACCATGCCGGCAGCCAGCCAGAGCCACCTCCACAACCACTGCTGCCACAAGGATGGCCTGCTACAACAGCAGCAGCTACAGCAGCCACTGCCATTGTGCAGGTGGACCACCAACCACTCAACCACACAACCAGCCCTACAAGAAATCCTCAAGAGAGTCCTGCATCTGGAGCCCAAGAAATGATAATCACTACCACAAATACACAAGAAAGAAGAAAACCCACTGGTAGAACAAAAATGCAAACAGTAAAGAGAAAGAAACTATATTTTACCACCTCCAAAAACCAACAAACACCAAAGACAAACAATAAAAGGGAAAGAAAGAAACAAAAGATACTTAAAACATCCAAATGAAAATCTATAAAATGCCAGAAGTAAGACAATACCTTTCAGTAACAACCCTAAATTTAAATGGATTAAATTCCCCACTCAAAAGACACAGACTGACTGATTGGACTACAAAGCTAGACTCAACTATGTGATGTCTACAAGAGACTCAACTCACCTGTAAAGACACACACAGCGTAAGAGTGAACAGACAGAAAAAGATATACCACACAAATGGAAACCAAAAATGAGCAGGAAAGCTAGACTCAACTATGTGATGTCTACAAGAGACTCAACTCACCTGTAAAGACACACACAGCCTAAGAGTGAAGAGACAGAAAAAGATATACCACACAAATGGAAACCAAAAATGAGCAGGAGTAGCTATTCCTATATTGGATAAAATAGACTTTAAACCAAAAACCATAAAAAGAGACAAAGAAGGTCACTACATAATGATAAAGGGGTCTACCCAGCAAGAAGACATAACAACCATAAATATATACGCACCCACCTGAGCACCCAGACATATAAAGCAAACACTATTAGACCTAAGGAAAGAGATAGACTCAAATGTGTAATAGTTGGGCACCTGGACACCCCTCTCTCTATATTGGGCAGATAATCTAGGCAACAAATCAACAGAGAAACACAGGATTTAAACAACACTTTAGACCAATTGGACTTCACAGATATCTACAGAACATTTCATCCAATGACCACAGAATATATATTCTTCTCATCAGCACATAGAACATTTTCCAGGATAGACCACGTGCTAGGTAATAAATCAAACCTCAACAAATTTTAAAAAACTGAAATTATTTCAAGTATCTTCTCAGACCACAATAGATTAAAACTAGAAATCAGTAACAAGTGAAACTCTGGAAACTATGCAAACACATGGAAATTAAACAACATGCTCCTTTATGACATATGGGTCCAAGAAGAAATTAAACAGGATATCAAAAAATTTTTTAAAACTAATGAAAACAAAGACCCATCATACCAAAACTTGTGGATGCTGCAAAAGCAGTACTAAGAGAAAGTTTATAGTAATAAACACTAACATTAAAAGAACAGAAAGATTTCAAATAAATGACCTGATACTCCTCAAAGAACTTAGAAAAATAATGGGCCGAGCCCGTGGCGCACTCAGGAGGGTGCGGTGCTGGGAGCGCAGCAGTGCTCCCGCCACGGGTTCAGATCCTATGTAGGGATGACCGGTGCGCTCACAGCGCTCACTGGCTGAGTGCGGTGCGGACGGCCTCAAAGAGGACAAAAAAAAAAGAACTTAGAAAAATAAGAACAATCCAATCCCCAAATTAGTAGGCAGAAAGAAATAATTAAGACCATAGCAGAACTAAATGAAATAGAAACTCAAAAAATGATACAAAAGATCAATGAATCAAAAATTGTTTTCTTGAGAAGATAAACAAAATAGACAAACCATTAGCTAGGTTAACTAAAAAAAAAAAAAGAGAGAGAAGACACAAATAACAAAAATCAGAAATGAAGGAGACATTAGAAGTGTACAATAAACCTTACAAATATCTCAAACAGAATCTGCACTAGAACATGAGCAAAAAATGGAATGTTTAGAAATATTTTTTTTCATTAGTGACATGGGTGCTGTTCAAGATACATGGACTGTCTCAACATTTTGTACAGAATCTCCGCCCTTGCATGAACAAGATATGAGAGGATGAAGCAAGCCACCCAACCCAGTGAAAACGGCATTCTAGACCTCTGGTGCCATCATGTCCTAGGTTCTTCCATTTAGTGAGTCTTCTGCCTGATCTCCTAGTGGGTTAGCTGGCTGAAAACTGTTAGAACTGCCTCGAGTGAACTTTCTCTGCAGGTCACTTGCTGTAGTGCCTGTAACAGCCATAACTGATTGCCATTTAAACACCAGCAGAGCCTGTCTTCTGGGTTTCCACTCACCTACAGAATATACAGTCCATACCCAAGTAAATCAGCAGGAATGACCTACTATGAAAGGTACAAGCCATTTGTCTTGACCAATCAAAAGAAGAAATGTCTTCCTTCCCTCTCCTTCTTCCACACACTAGCAGCCGAGAAGCAAGAGGAGAGGGGGTGGGAGTGAGAGGTCGACCATAGCCCTGCCCCACCAAATGCTGGAACAGCAGCTCACTCTCTTCAGGGATTCAACTCCAACAAGAACTGAGAGTTTAAAAAACATACAGAACTAATCCTTAACAGCTGAAATAATATCTTATGGGCCCAAAGTGACAAAAAAATTTATGGATTAAGACTGAGTGTTTTTATGGTTGCTAAGTACTTGTGAAAAGGAAGCATTGACTCAATGCAGTTAATAGCAGTCAGTGGGGGAGGCGGATTATTTCATATGTATATCTCACTGAGTCAAGACTCCTCAAGCCAACCAAATAAATGTGTCTATATATATATATATATATATTTATATATTTATATATATATATATATATATATTT
>NW_007726494.1:173488-187141 GCF_000696425.1 Galeopterus variegatus | reverse complement strand
TATATATATATATATATATATATATAAACTTAAATGGCTTATGAATCAGGGTAACTGAAGTCTACAGTTTTGTCTCTGGCTGTAGTCTATTTGTACTTATCTATAAGAAGAGACTCAAGTGTTCTGAAGGCTGCTTGTGTATCTGTAAAACTGGAACAAGGAAGTGCTTCCAGGAAAAAGGCTGCCCAAATGCTCCTATTAACTGGCCTGGGAGCACTGCTTTCCAGCAGGTGCTAGCAAATGGTTCAAGTTTTTCTATGTAGTACCCCAAGAGGGCATGTTTTTAGAATGATTCTGTCAAGCCCTAATTTACAATATGATTGTTTCTGATTTCTCCTAGTCGTGGGAGACAGCCTCAATTAGATACTAATCTTTCTTTTAATATATAGGATCTTCTGAGTGTTTGCTTTCGAGGAGGTGTGTCTAGACCTATTAGACACTCCTAAGCAAGATATTTGGAGGCAAAAAATATAATGCTAACTTTTTAGAGAGGTGCCCATTCTTACCAGTCGGAATGGTTCTTTTCTGAGTTCTCAGGAAGAGGTTCATTTTTTTTTCCTTAAAACTGGCCTGATCAGGCCCAGATTTTCTTATAATGGTAAGACCAATGTACTGCTATTAAATATGCATTTCAGTGATAGGAGCTAAGAGATACATACAAGTCAACCACAATATTCCACAGAGGACACAGCCAATTATGGCATATCTACCCACACAACTCTAATTTCTAAAGACATATTAACTCTGTGAAGGGTTATTGAACCCCCCTTTTCTCCTCTTTTTACAAATCTAAGCCTTGGCCTCATCACTGCCATTATAAGAAATACTGGCAACAAAGTCTGAATTTGGGAATACCGCATTGAGCACTTTTAGAAACAATGTGAATACAAGATTTAGAGATATGGTCCAATTCTTGAAACTTTTATAGGTTGGTGCTTATTAACCTAAGGGCTAGAGCACTGTGACGTTTCCCTTTATAATCTCACATTTAAATCTGGGTATGGTGTATACTACAAGTTTTAACATTTATTTAATATTTTAAAATAGAATGAACATAAAAAGGCGATGGTTGAAACTCTACTTTCTCTGAAGCTAGAAGGGGGCAGGCTCTTGCTGGGTATATTCAAATGCAGGCAAATGGTCTATATAACACATGTTAGAAAAAGCTTTTGCACCGAGGCTGCTACATTAATTGGCATACACGAACCAATAGAAATATGTATTCTATCCCCTACTCTGCTCCCACATAAATGATATACACATTGGCCTGCACCTTGCTTTTTTCACTTAAAGTATCTTACAGATCTTTTTACATCAGAACATGAAGAGCTACTTCATCCCGTTTTTGTACTTATGTGCACTTTTTGGTAGCTGCATGGTGAATGTTTGCTGAACATTGGGTCTAGTTGATGTAATTATAAGGTCATCATCCTAACAACATTTATATTACCCAAATAAGCCAATATGTTTTATAGTTGAAGGAATAATTTCCCAATTACTTTTGTTTATATTGTTTTGAATACTCAAGTACCTTACAGGAAAATAAAATGTTTACAATTTATTTAAGAAAATGTATTTGGGTCCGACCCCGTGGCGCACTCGGGAGAGTGTGACGCTTGGATGCACAGCGACGCTCCCACTGCAGGTTCGGATCCTATATAGGGATCGCCGGTGCGCTCACTGGCTGAGCGCGGTGCGGGCGACACCAAGCCAAGGGTTGCAATCCCCTTTCCGGTCACAAAAAAGACAAAAAAAAAAAAAAAAAAGAAAGAAAATATATTTGGCCTGTAAGAGTATTTGAATAATATACTTAACATTCATAAATAACACACTTCAAAATTTCTAAATTAGGAATAACTCATCTCAACCAAATTCATCATATAAACATTTAATAAGATTCCCAAGAACAGGTGAACATAACATAATGCTTACATTACCCTCCTAAGAGGATGAGGCAAAAAGTAATCACATTCTTTATTTATAAAATTAGTATTTGAAATACCCCTTACCGGTCACAAAAAAGACAAAAAAAAAAAAAAAAAAGAAAGAAAATATATTTGGCCTGTAAGAGTATTTGAATAATATACTTAACATTCATAAATAACACACTTCAAAATTTCTAAATTAGGAATAACTCATCTCAACCAAATTCATCATATAAACATTTAATAAGATTCCCAAGAACAGGTGAACATAACATAATGCTTACATTACCCTCCTAAGAGGATGAGGCAAAAAGTAATCACATTCTTTATTTATAAAATTAGTATTTGAAATAAAGGAAAGTGTTTACAACGTAAATCTAAATTTCAATAGCATGAAGTATTTTCAGTGTTGACCAGGTATATCAGTCCTTATCCTTATTCTAGCTAGTTGAGGCAGAACAGGAATTTATGAATGAAAAATAAAAAACTCACAGAATCTCTTGAAAAGCCACAGAGATGAAGGATGGCACAAGCAGGAACAGGAGTTAGGGTTAGGGTGAGGGTTAGGGCTGAAGGATGGTACAGCCAGGAACAAGGCCGAAACCACACTGCAGGTCCCCTCTGCCATGCCCATGGCATTCACACTGGGCATCGCTGAGACCCTCACAGTGCCTAAATGGGCCCCAGAAAGACAGCCCCTCTCCCACTCCCCTCCCCCAAAAGATGAATTCTTCAATGACTGGCAGAGTTTGGGCCACATGCTTGAGCTTTAAATGTGTTTAGGGAAGCCAGACTTATAAACCCCAATCAGAGTTAGCATTCCCTCCACACCAAAAAGCAGGAACAATGGCTACTAAGCTTGGATGTTAAAACTGAAGTGTAGAGAACAGATTTATAAATATTATAAATATGCATATTTGTCATATATAACCAAGATTACAGCAATTTTACATATGCTGAAAGAAAGTCAAAGTTCCCATCTCTTAAAAATTTAGAAATATCTCCACAAACCCACTGGGTATAGATTAGTTCTTAAAAGTATGTGACAATAACACACTTACAATGACATCCTATATATAACAACGGATAATGACTTATCATGTTATGTAATTCTAGCTTGAATAGAAATATGAGTGCAAATAACTTATTTCATGGACATTGGAGAATGTCATTCATGTTGTGCTAAGCTGATTCATAAAAGTCCAAGTGGACTGTTTTAGTAAATGATGCTAAATTTGGGTTATAATCCTAGGTTTGGGTTACAAGATGCTTAAAAAGGAGACTGGTCCAATTAGAGACGCGCCCCCTGAAACTACCTGAGAAGCTATAGGAACTACCTTAAAAAATATAGCTGACAACAGGTAATTTTTCTCATCCTCAGTGCTTTAAAGATTCGTAATCAACGCATTAGATGAAATATCTGAAAAAACCATAAGGAGATTAGCTACTAGGTAAAGGTATTCCTGATACTCCTATTTTGAGGGATCTATGGAACATATTTCCTCCAGACATCAACTGTGTCCTGAGTTTACCCTGCGGACTCCTCTACTTTCCTGAATCTCCATTACTACATATATTTCACTGCTTGTACCACAGTTATATACATGCCTGTTTCTCCTAGTACTACCTGAACTCTTTAACATCAAAAACTGTGTCTTTGTTATCTTGGAATTCCTGTGGTGCTTTGTGCACACAGATTATTCATCAAATATTTATTCGACTAATATGTGGAGAAGTCTCTGAGGAGCTTTCACCTGGCAGTGGTATGAAAAAAATGAAAAGAATTTATCCTCTTTTCATTTCTGAAGTTTCAGTTTTGCTCTTATGGTTAGACATGGAATGGCTGCTTGTTGGATGCTGGCAATTAATTTATGGACTATTTTACTTTTGCTTCTTCCTTCCTAGGAATAACATCTCTGCAGTTCAAATCTGTAGTAGGGTGTTTTAACTTGGAAGGGAGAAAAACATTAATTTCCAACTGGCATCTTCGTGTTTCCCTTAGATCAAGGAAGTTCTAGAAAGCAGATTGTCCTGGAGATCTGAAAACCATCCTTCTCCATCACACTGATGTCTTCTTATTTTTCCCTTGATAGACACAAGACTAATTTTGAGTTTTCACTGTTTTGACAAGTACTTCTGAATGTTTTTTTGGACACTTTTGAGAATTTCATAAAAGTGATGGACCTTCAAGATGCACACACATATATCCAAAATTCTGCTTGTAGTTTCAGAGTTTAACAGACTTCCAGAAGGTTGTGTACACATCCTAAATCTGAACATGTGTATTCCTAACACCTCAGGAATCTACTGCTAAGTAAAAGCCCAACACAAAATGTGTACATACATTCACCAAAAGACATATACGAAAATGTTCAGAGCAGCGCTATTCACAATAGCCCACCACCGACAGACTGGGCAATAAATTGTATATTCCCATAATGAATCAAGAAAAAACAACATGCAACAATGTGGATGAATCCCACAAGCATAATGTTGAATAAGAGAAGCTGGATACAAAAGGTATGTAACAGATGATTTCATCAACATAAAATATGAAAACAGATTATGATTTTCTTTAGAAAGTAGGATGGGGAGATGGCTAGAAGGAAACGTGGGGTGGGCTTCTGGGTGATGGTGATACTCTGTTTCCTGATCTGAATGCTAATTACTTGAGTGTGTTCATGAAAATGTATTAACCGAAATGATGTGTGTACTTTTTTACATGTATAGTCTATGCATCAATAAAAAGTTAAAAGAAAAAGCCTGTTTTAGGACAAGAAACTAACTTCATCAACTCATCAAAAAAAAAATCGAAGAAAATATTTACTAACCATCTATTATACAGGTGACACATACAAAAAACTAAAGAAGACCTTAGGGTTTTGAAATTCCACATTTGAATGGCACCTAGTCATATGTGATCCTGACATACAGCTCAACATACAGCAATTTGTAACTCAATTTTCCTTTGACAGTGACTCGAAGGAAAAATGAGAATGCATATATATTTATATGTGTGAAAAGCACCCAGCAAAAATGTTACCACCTCCAGCTTCCACAGAGGGTGGTCTTCGGGAGGAAGAGACCCAGCTAGAGAGTGAGACTAGCAGCCCACATAGCATTTTCAGAAATAGGCATTCATCGCTTTTTTTTCACAACAGGTTTGCGGGTTTGCTGCCAGAACACAGGTGTCATGAAAACCACCACTAAATCAAAGCCAAAATGGGAAAGGAAAAGACTCATATTAACATCGTCGTCACTGGACACATAGATTCGGGCAAGTCTACTACTACTGGCCATCTGATCTACAAACGTGGTGGGATCGACAAAAGAACTATCGAAAAGTTTGAGAATGAGGCTGCTGAGATGGGAAAGGGCTCCTTCAAGTATGCCTGGGTCTTGGATAAACTGAACGCTGAATGTGAGCGTGGTATCACCATTGATAGCTCCCTGTGGAAATCTGAGACCAGCAAGTACTACGTGACTATCATTGATGCCCCAGGACACAGAGACTTTATAGCTGAATGTGAGCGTGGTATCACCATTGATAGCTCCCTGTGGAAATCTGAGACCAGCAAGTATTACGTGACTATTATCGATGCCCCAGGACACAGAGACTTTATCAAAAACATGATCACAGGCACATCACAGGCTGACCGTGCTGTCCTGATTGTTGCTGCTGGTGTTGGTGAGTTTGAAGCTGGTATCTCCAAGAATGGGCAGACCCGTGAGCATGGTCTTCTGGCTTACACACTGGGTGTGAAACAACTGATTGTTGGTGTTAACAAAATGGATTCTACTGAGCCACCCTACAGCCAGAACAGATATGAGGAAATCGGTAAGGAAGTCAGCACCTACATAAAGAAAATTGGCTACAACCCCAACACAGTAGCATTTGTGCCAATTTCTGGTTGGAAAGGTGACAACATGCTGGAGCCAAGCACTAATATGCCTTGGTTCAAAGGATGGAAAGTCACCTGTAAAGATGGCAATGCCAGCGGAACTACACTGCTTGAAGCTCTGGATTGCATCTTGCCACCAACTCGTCCAACTGATAAGCCCTGTGTCTGCCCCTCCAGGATGTCTACAAAATTGGTGGTATTGCTACTATCCCTGTGGGCTGAGTAGAGACTGGTGTTCTCAAACCTGGCACGGTGGTCATCTTCGCTCCAGTCAACATTACAACTGAAGTAAAGTCTGTTGAAATGCACCATGAAGCTTTGAGTGAAGCTCTTTCTGGAGACAATGTGGACTTCAATGTTAAGAATGTGTCTATCAAAGATGTTCGTCGTGGCAATATTGCTGGTGACAGCAAAAATGACCCACCAATGGAAGCAGCTGGCTTCACTGCTCAGGTGATTATCCTGAATCATCCAGGCCAAATCAGTGCTGGTTATGCCCCTGTACTGGACTGTCACACAGCTCACATTGCTTGCAAGTTTGCTGGGCTGAAGGAAAAGATCGATTGGCGTTCTGGTAAGAAGCTGGAAGATGGCCCTAACTTCTTGAAATCTGGTGATGCCGCCATCGTTGATATGGTTCCTGTCAAGCCCATGTGTGTTGAACGCTTCTCTGACTATCCTCCTCTGGGTCGTTTTGCTGTTCGTGATATGAGACAGTCAGTTGCTGTGGGTGTCATCAAAGCAGTGGACAAGAAGGCTGCTGGAGCTGGCAAGGTCACCAAGTCTGCCCAGAAAGCTCAGAAGGCTAAATGAATATTATCCCTAATACCTGCCACCCTGGTCTTAATCAGTGGTGGAAGAATGGTCTCAGAACTGTTTATCACAATTGGCCATTTAAGTTTAATAGTAAAAGACTGGTTAATGATAACAATGCATCATAAAACCTTCAGAAGGAAGGAGAATGTTTTGTGGACCATTTTTTTGTGTGTGGCAGTTTTAAGTTATTAGTTTTTAAAATCAGTACTTTTTAGTGGAAACAAACTTGACCAAAAATCTGTCACAGAATTTTGAGACCCATTAAAACAGAGTTTAATGAGAAAATAAAAGAAAGAAATATGCATGCATCTAGTGATTCACCTTCTGAAAAGTTTAAGAATACTGATTGCAAATATCAAGTACCTACTGCTCAAGACACCAATAACACTCTCAAGGGTATGTAGACACATGAATAATGAAAAAAAACACAGTATTAATGTCAGTATATAATTAAATGTTTTATAGCTATTTTACTTAAATACTATTTATACCTGGCAAAACATACATTTTTCTAGCAGATCACAGCAAGAATAAAATATTAATGTACATTATACATGTATTTCCTTGAAAATATGACACGCTCACATTCTTAGATTTAACACTTAAGAAGCCCAATGATTTGACTCTTGAGAGAGTGACACAGCCAATTGGCTACGATTGTCTACACAGCCAATTATAGGCTTCTGAAGGTATAAGGTGAATCTTTCAAATGTCTCCAAAATTCTCACAAATACTTTTAGGTAATGTATTAAATTCAAAATAAGCAACACATGTTTGATGTCACATGTTGTGAAAATTCTACAAGTAGTTTTTTAAGTTAAGGTAATAGACAGTCAGAAGATGCATGTATGTTTACAGCCAGTCATTATCCACCTGTCACCTGTCAGTGTAAGCGCTGTCAAATCAGCAGGTGGCGCTTTACAAGGTCAGAGGGATGTCCCTGCATCCTCTGCTGACTGGCGCGGACAGACGGAAATTACATCTAGCTAAATGTCATTGCATACACATAAGTATTTTATGAAAGGAGAAGGGGAGGGCAACAGTTGTCCAGGGTGGCCCAAGGAAACCTTCCCAGAGGTGGTGGGATTTGAACAGAGTCTGATACAGGCTGGAGCCAAAGTCACACAGGTGGTTGTTTAAGGCATTCTGAGTCCCCCAGTCTGGCTGTAGCATAGAGCTGAGGCTAAGAGGGCATGAGAGAAAGTGCAGGAAGACACTGTAGGTGATGATATTATAGACTCATCATTGTTAAGAATAGACATTGGAAAGTCAGGTTATCAATTGTAGTAAAAGCATATATTCAGTTATTGGTGTTTACCTTTTTCATAACAAAATAATGCACACTCATTGGAAAGTATACAAAAATTTAATCACACAAAACCAACTACTCAAAGACAATTATGATTAATATTTTGGAATATTAATTTCTTTTGTCTAGGTGTGGGTTTTGTTTTAGTTTTAACTGAAGTGTAATCATTCTCTAGATAAAATTTTGTATCCTTTCTTTTTTACATAACACTAAATCATAAGCAATTTCACATATTTCTGTAAATTCTTTGTAGTTACCAACTAAACATTCCTTTAAATGCATATAGCATAATTTAACTGTTCTCTTGTCATTGCACCTTTAAGTTGGTTTTAATAATTTGCTTGTATTCATATGCTATAAACTTAAGGCAAAAGTTCCCCTCATGCACTCAGATTTGGGGTTATCTTCTCAGAATCAATTCTCAGAAGCAGAATACCAGGTCATGGATTAAGGTCCTGGACGTATCCTTGAAAATTGTGAAGCAATTGAGGCAACTTTGGATGGGACATTTCTTCTGGATAAACTCTTGAAAAAGTGGTCTATTTTTAGCCTCTAGAATATGGTCATTGACTTCTGTATTAAGACTAATAAATATTAATGCAGAGCAAATTAATCAATTAAGACAAAATTTTCCAACAGGAAAATGCAAATACATTTCCCTAGCGTTTAAATGAATGCTGCGTAAAATGCCCTAGGCCATTATTTTAATAGCATAGTAACTCCCAGTTGGGAAAAGTAAAATAATTATCATGAAAAAAAGAGTTCTTTGTCCTACACCTTGAATTGAAAATAATGCACTCAATTGACTTTTGTACTGTCCTCTAAATATAGGTGTATTATTTGTCTGTATTGATTGAAAATTTTAAAAGATTTTTTTTTTCTGTCTCAAACAATCTAGTAGACTAAAGCTATAATAAACACAATTTTAGTACAAATACAGGACAAGAACATACAAACAAATGATTCTGATAAGCTTTAAGGACTCAGGAACCTGAGAGCAGTAATATATTTGATCTGTTATGCAAAATTCCTGGAATAGCAAAAACCTATTAATGTTTTCAAGAAACCTTTTAAGCCTTTTTAAAGCTCATAAAAACAAAAATGATCAAAGTCCTAAAAGCATACCATATAAAATATGAAAGCAAGCCAGAAAAGTAACATACTGCATAAAACACCAAGTTCATTTCAGATCTGGCTCATAAATCAAGTTCCCTAAACATAGTCTTTTTTCTTTTCTTTTCTTTTCTTTTTCTCTCATTTTTATCTTCAAGTTGCACTAGTGCAGATGATGGTTTCAATCAGATATGCAAACTGAGTATTTTAAAAGGCCAAAGAAATAAGTAGTGTGATATATTGAACTTGTAAAATTTGATATTTCACTCATATTTTTCTTCCTTCCCCTTTCTGTATTTTTCTAATTTCCTAGAGTGTGCATAAGAAGAAAAACACCCACATTTTAAAGCTTTATCATTACTGGAGGAATAATGAGCTGATGGAAGCTTAAGCATACTTTAGAAACCAGCATTTCTACCTCAGGTCACAGTTTTTTTATTTAAAGTAATTTGAAAGGCTTTAGAAATACTTGAAACATCTGCAAGTACAATGAGAAGGAATCAAATGTTATTGTGTTCTTTTATTAACTAGGAACTTAAACTGTGGACATCATTTTGGGGGGAAGTAAGACGAGGATTATAACTCACCCTCAGGACAGATTTTCACAGTATCTCATCGAGAAAGGAGAAACGTTTGCCTGCATATAACAAAGCTACAACAGCCCCTTGATTAAAGCTTTCAGCCAGACACTGGCTGGGGTTAATCACTGTAAGATTTGGTGATTAACAGGCTGTTTTCAGAGAAAGCACCAAGTATCTCACTCACATCTGCTTCACTTACATGAGGCTTCAGATTCTGGAAGGGTCGGGTGTTGCAGCCATGAAACAGCCCGAGTATGGGAAGGCAGTCACGATCTGCGGTGGAGGTGACACAGGCCTGCTCTGGGCACGTGCCCAAGATAGTAAGAGAGCACTCCACTGCTTACCTCTTTTCTTATCTCTACCTCTATCTGGCATCGGAAACACTGCAAATCTCTGCTTTGAGTAGCTTAAAATTTAAAAAAGAGTAGGCTGCATTTGAAGCAAATTTCTTCCAAATAATGACAGAACTTTTAACATATTACTGTCTTACCACATAAACCTAAATGAATTCTTGAGAACTGAAAAGTTTTCATTCTTTTTTCCACAATGAGGTCCTCTCCAGAATGCACAGTGACAGTTTGAAGACGCATTACCAGGAAAAGAAAGAAGGGATAGGGGCAGTCGCAGATGTTCACGTGTTTTGGCTAGAAGTGAGGGAAACGTTCTCAGTGTGATTTGATCTTTGTATTAAATGTTCTTCAAAACTTTGCAAATAAAATGCCCCACGTGATTCACTATGCCTGAAAGCACTGCAAATAATTGGCTTGTTATTAGTGATAGCATTACTCTTTCTTACTTAAGTAGCCATTTTGTGAAATATTTCTCTCTAATTATAATTAGCAGTACAAACCTCAGTGATCTTACCATATTTTTAAAGGAGCATGTGAGAATCTATGAAGATACAGAGCAGAGAAAACTCTTAAACTATGTAGTTCACATTAGAACTGCTCTCAGCTTATGAAAGCAAACACATATGCAAGCAAACACTGGGGTGAAGGGCAAGATAATGAAAGTGGTTTTCTTGTCTGACCAGGTTATGGGATGGGGAAAGCCTTTCCATTCTTATCTCATCTGTGTAGGGTGCTTAAGGCCAGGAATCCAGAAACAGGGAAGCAAAAGAATTGAAGTATGTTCTGATGTAGAAGGAGGAGGAGGGGGAGGAAGGTTTGGAGATTCCTCCTTTAAGAGACTATTTCAGGCTCAGGAGAGGATAAGAACAAACAGTTATCGAGTGCCGTGAGCTAAGTGCCTCACATCAATTATCTTACTGAATACTAACAACAACCCTTTGATGATGGAACTCATATTATTTCCATTTCACAGATGAGAAAACTGAGGCTAAGGGAGGGTAAGTCCCTTGTGCAGGGTCACAGAGCAGGCAAATGACAGCTCTGGGATATGAACTCTCTGGTTAATCACTACCCCACACCGCCTTCTAAGGAAAATGCCCTTGCCGACCTTTCCTCTAAGTAAAGGGTGATTTTTAAGAAGAACCAATCTGATTTTGCCACTTTTCTATTTAAAACCTCCATTGGTTCCTCATTCTTCTTGAAATAAATCCAAACTCAACACTGTTTAAAAACTCATCCTAAGAGTCACCCCTGCCCATTTCTCCAGCCTCATTTGCCACCATTCTCTCTCTTGCTCAATTGCTCAAAAAAATTTTTTTTCAGTCCCTCAAGTATGCCAAATGCTTTTGTTTTGGAGATTTTTGCCCAGTCTGTTCCCTCTGCCTAAAACATGCACCCCCCTCCCTTTTCCTGACTTCCCAATCCTTCAAGTCTCAGCAGAACGTGCTTTCCTCTGAGAGACCTTCCCAGGTCCTCCATTAGATGCTTCTGGAGGTGTGATGTGCAATAGGGTAGCCACTGGTAAGATATGACCACTGAGCCTTTGGAATGTGGAGAGTCAGAACTGAGATTAAGTGTGCAATTCACAATGCCAGAGTGTGGACTATACTATAAAGCATATGTACTTCACAGGGCCTGGTTTTCCAAAGCCTTGTAGTTTCAAATATTGACCTTGCAAGGATAGGAAATCTCCCTCAGGCTATAAGTCTCTGTTGCAAGATAAGGGTTGTGGCACAGCAGGTTGCTGGCTCAAAGACAGACCAGTTACTGATTGTTATGTAAAGATACTGAGAAATTGCTAAGATCAAACTGTTGTTGATAGGACCACTTAATTGTCTACTGGAATGTCATCTGGCTTGTTTCACTGAAAGTTACCAGCCTATACTGTTAAACTATAACCCCACCTTTTTTCTCTTCCTGTAACTTCCTGGTCTGGAAAATAAATGCAGGAGGAGAACCCCAGTTCAGTGTTAATTTCCCAAGCAAGAGATCCCTCTTGCTTGAGGGTTGCAGAGGGAGATTAACCACTTCAGGGCCTCTCACTGCTCAGAAGAGATGGGCTTTGAGTAATCCTTTGCATCTCCATCACCCAGGGGAAGTGGGGTGACAAATCCATGGGGGGCGAAGCAACACAAAGCAACACCAGAGTTTGAAGACAAAGTACAAGAAAAAGAATGTAAAATATATCAGTAATCTTTTATATTGGTTACATGTTGAAATTAGAATATTTGGCTATATTGCGTTAAGTAAAATATATCATTAAAATTAATTTCACCTCTTTCTTTTTACTTTTTTTAATGTGGCTACTAGAAAATTTTATATTGCATATGTGACTTGCAACATATTTCTACTGGACAGTGCTGTTACAGAGCATTCTGCATTTCCTTTGGTAACTCACATCACAGTTCTAGTTACTTGTTTACTATCTGACTTTTTTTTACTGACTGTAAGATCTAAGAGGAAGGGCCGTGTTTATCTTATTCCTCCTGTGACTGCAGTGCTGATGATAGCACCTGGTGCATAGTGTGGTTAAACTGAGTCACTGAAATACTACAGGGTAATTAAAGGTGGGGATCAGCTGGAAAAAGGGGAACAGCAAAATGCTATCTCCATTAGCACAAAACATGAAAGTGACCTTTAATCTTGAAGTTAGAAATGAAGAAAGGAGACGGTAGTTTTGAATTGGGGCTAAGAGAATTTAAAAATGTAGCACTGGAAGTTTTTTAGATCTATTGCACAGCATGGTGACTATAGTTAATAATAGTGTATTATATATTTCAAAATTGCTGAGAGTAAATTTCAAATGTCTCAGCACAAGAAATAATAAATGAAGTGATGGATATATTAATTAGCTTGATTTAATCATTCCACATTTTATACATATGTCAAAACATCACATTGAACCTATAAATATATACAATTATTATTTATCAATTAAAAAAATCCTCTGAAAACTACAAAGTACCATTAAAAAATATATTACCTGAGATATAAATGAGGAAAATCAACTTTATCTTGTTTGTAATAAAAAAAAAATACCTGTTGAGAGCACACTATGTTCCAGATACCATGCTGTGTGAACTTTATACACATGCTCTTATTTAATCCTCACAACAAAGTTAGGAGGTAGGTACTATTGCTATCAACCCACTTTTCAGGTGAGGAGACTGAGTCTTAGAGAACTTGCTCAAGGCCACATCACTAAGAGTGGTAGAGCCAGCATCTGAACTCCAGCAGTCTGGCTCCAGACTCCCTGTTGGTTTACTCCTATGACATATTGCCATGATACAGCTCCCTCAGAAAGCATAAAGAGAAATCTCTGCCCACAAACACAGGTTCTACCCTAACTCCTCTAATCATTTATTTTTCACAAACCTTAATAATAATTATAACAAAAAATGCATTTTATCAAGTGTTTGCTTTTTGTCAGACATGATGGTAACAACTTTCCATAGTCTATTCATTTTTCACAGTAACTTTGTGAGATGGATATTTTTCATCTCTCTTGCAAAAATAATAAAAGTTAAAAATAAAGAAATTAGAAACAACTGAAATATGCCACATTATGGTTAAAAAATAACTGATAATACATCAGAATTAGGGGATATTTTGTCAAAATTACTAATGACGTTTCATGGAAGAGTTAAAATATGAGGG
>NW_007726494.1:170023-173152 GCF_000696425.1 Galeopterus variegatus | reverse complement strand
TAAAGAGAAATCTCTGCCCACAAACACAGGTTCTACCCTAACTCCTCTAATCATTTATTTTTCACAAACCTTAATAATAATTATAACAAAAAATGCATTTTATCAAGTGTTTGCTTTTTGTCAGACATGATGGTAACAACTTTCCATAGTCTATTCATTTTTCACAGTAACTTCGTGAGATGGATATTTTTCATCTCTCTTGCAAAAATAATAAAAGTTAAAAATAAAGAAATTAGAAACAACTGAAATATGCCACATTATGGTTAAAAAATAACTGATAATACATCAGAATTAGGGGATATTTTGTCAAAATTACTAATGACGTTTCATGGAAGAGTTAAAATATGAGGGGTCTTTTAAAAAGTTACTGTAAATATTCATATTATTTTTGAATTCTGTTTTCCACGATCTTTTTGAAATACCCTCATATATGGTAAAAATGATTACATTAAAACCTAATAGCAAGGATGTCCTTTTGCACCACACCTATTCAGCATCATACTGGAAGTTCTGCCTTGTGTAACAAGACAAGCAAAATAAAAAGTACACAGATTGGAGAGGAAGAAATCAAACTGTCTTATTTGCAGATGACATGGTTGTCTATGTAGAAAGTTCCAAAGAACTCCTGGAACTAATAAGCAGGTATGGCAAGGTCATAGGATATAAGGTCATATACAAATATCAACTGCTTTTCTATACACCACAATGAACAATTAGAATTAAAACTGACAGCACCCCAAAAATGAGGTAATTAGGTATAAATCTTAACAAAATATGTTCAGGGTATGTGAGGATACTTCAAAAAGTTTGTGGAAAAACAGAATTAAAAGATAATATGAATTTTTCCATAAACTTCTTGAAGTACCCTCATATATACAGACAACTACAAAACACTGATGAAAGAAATCAAAGATCTAAATAAACGGAGAAGTATTCCATGTTCACGAATGAGAAGACTCAATATTGTTAAGATGTCAGTTCTTCTCGACTTGTTCTCTAGATCCAATAAATCCCAATCTAAATCCCAGCAAGCTATTTTGTGGATATTGACAAACTAATTCTAAAATTTATGAAAGACAAAGGTCATAAAATAGCCAACACAACAACAAAGTTGGAGGACGAACAACAAAGTTGGAAGACGAACAACAAAGTTGGAGGACTCACACTACCCCAATTTCAAAGACTTACAATAAAGCTACAGTAATTAAGAAAGTGAAATATTGGCCAAAGAGTAGACACATAAATCAGTGAAACGGAATAGAGAGCTTATAGATAGATAAACATAAACACAATCTTTTAGTAAGGAGCAAAGACAACAATTTCAAAGACTTACAATAAAGCTACAGTAATTAAGAAAGTGAAATATTGGCCAAAGAGTAGACACATAAATCAGTGAAATGGAATAGAGAGCTTATAGATAGATAAACATAAACACAATCTTTTAGTAAGGAGCAAAGACAATTTAATGGAGAAAAGATAGTCTTTTTAACAAAAAGAATTGGAAAAATTGGATGTCCATGTGCCAGAAAATGAACCTGAACACAGATCTTACACCTTACACACACACACACACACACACACGTGACACACTCACACACACACACATACACACACACACACACACACACTACTACCTCAAAATTGATCATAAACCTAAATGTAAAACACAAAACTATAAAATTTCTAGAAGAAAATATAGGAGAAAATCTAAATAACTTCCAGTCTGGCGATAGGTCCTTAGATATAGCACCAAAAGCATGATCCATGACAGAAAAAAATGGACGCTGGACTTTATTGACATTAAAAACTTATTTTCACTGTTAAGATAAAAAGACAAATGACAGATTGGATTGAAAAACACATATATGATAAAAGACTCATATCTAAAATATAAAAAGAATTCTCAAAACAATAGGAAAACCCAATTTTAAAAAATGGGCAAAAGACACCTCAACAAAGTTGAAAAGATAGCAAACAAGCATAGAAAAAGACACTCAGTTGTCACTAGGGAAATGAAAATTAAAATGAGAATGAGATACCACTACATACCTATTAGAATGGCTTTAAAAAACAACCCGACAATACCAATTGCTGGCAAGGATACAGAACAAAGTAACCATCATCTATTGCTGGTGGGAAAGCGAAATGGCACCGCCACTTTGGAAGACAATTTGGCAGTTTCCCACAAAGCTAAATATAGTGTTACCACACAATCCCAGCAATTGTACTCCTAAGTTTTTACTCAACTGATCTGAAAACTTATGTCCACACAAAATCTGCCCATGAATGTTTATAGCAGTTTTATTCATAATTGCAGAAAAATGGAAGCAACCAAGATGTCCTTCAATAAAAAAAATGAATAAATAAACTGTGGTACATTCATACAATGGAACAGTGTTCAGTAATAAAAGAAATGAACTATCAAGCCATACAAAAACAATGAATCTTAAATGCATATTGCTAAGTGCAAAAAGCCTGTATGAAAAAGCTACCTACCATGTGCCATTTATATGACATTCTGGAAAAGGCAAAACTATATAGACAGTAAATAAATTAGAGGTCGCTGTGGCTTCAGAGATGGAGGAAGGTTGGATAGGTAAAACACAGGGAATGTTTTAGGGCAGTGCAGCTATTCTGTATGGTACTGTAAAGGTGGCTAAATGACACGATGCATTTGTCAAAACCCACAGAACTTTACAGCACAAAGAGTGAAACTTCATATAGGCAAATTAAAAAAAAAATCATTTGGAAGGTTGGGCAATCCCAGGATGGAATGCTGACTGTGACAAAATTATCTGACTGTATAACAAATGCATGAAGGGAGGGTGGGGTGAGGGGCAGTGGGGAAGGTAGGACAACCTTAGAAGCGAGTGGAGCATGAAAGAATAAAGGCAAGACACCGTACACGAGCATTCTCTTCTAGTTGATGAAGCTTGTTTCCCATGGGGGTACAGGCAAACAATCTGAAACCATGACACATGTACAATGGAATTAGACAATTAAATAATGGCAGATGGTATGAGCCAAATTTCTCAGTATTGGAGTGGGAGTTACAGAAAAGCAAGAGGAAAAGGCTAGAATGAACCAGGTGGTAATGGATTAGAGTTGGAGAAATCAGTATGAACTCGT
>NW_007726494.1:167731-168969 GCF_000696425.1 Galeopterus variegatus | reverse complement strand
CCGGCCCCCAATTCTTGGTTTCTAATACCATTCTTTAATAAAAGAAACCAAGGATCTTTGGCAATATGTCTGATTCTAAGTCTGGGGCAGAGAATATATAAGCATCTAGTTGTGACAGCAGGAAGGCAGTGCTCAGAAAAACAAAACAAAACAAAACAAAACACAATTATGGGAGTATGTCAAAGGAATACAGGAGCCAGCTGAAAGAGCTTCCCATGGCCAAGGCTGGAACAATTTGAGTAATAAAATAAATATGGTAGTACTGGATTATAACCCAAAGTAAAAAATAAATATCCACAAGTGCATAGTGATATAAATAAATAATTGAATAAATAAACAAATGTGAGAAAAGACAGATCTCCCAGGCAGAAGAATTCCACATAACTTGTGTAACTCTTCTGCTGTCAAGGAGCAGGGGCATAACTCCCCATTCCTTGAGTGTGGGCTGTGCATAGTGACTTCCTTCCAAAGAGTTCAATATGGAAAGGAGGACTGGGGTGGGGGGAGATGGACTTCACAGTGGAGAAATCCGGCAAACACTGCCACAGCCCGGTGACCAAGGTCAGCATCAACAGTGCTAAGTCACATTAACGGCATGTATTCTCGATATGACGTGATGAAAACGGCAGACCTCTGTGGTCTTCCCCCCAAACCCAAAACCCCGTCTAATCTTGAGAAAAACATCAGAGAAATCCCAAGTGAGGGACATTCTTCAAAATACCTGACCAGTATCCCTCAAAAGTGACAAAGTCATCAAAAACAAGGAAAGTCTTAGAAGCTGTGACAGCCAAAAGGAACCTAAAGGAACATAACAACTAAATGTAAAGTGGTATCCTGGATGGGATCTTGGAACAGAAAAATGGACATTAGGTAAAAATGAAGAAAATCTGAATAATCTATAGACTTTAGTTAGTGATAATGAATCAATATGGGTCCATTAAAAAAATGCTGAAAGAAAAAACATGTCAACCCATAATTCTCTATCCAGTAAAAATATCCTTCAGGAACAAAGATGAAATAAAGACGTTTTCCGATGAAGGAAAACTTAGGAGAATTTGCAGCCAACACAACTGCTCTACAAGAATTTCTAAAGGAAGCTCTTCAGACAGAAGCGAAATGATACCAGAGGGAAACTTAGAACATCAGGAACGAAGGAAGTACAACAGCAATGAAACCCAAAATACTTCTAGAAATGGGAAAGGGACTATGTGAAAACTAACTTCAACAAGATATAGACA
>NW_007726494.1:165281-166818 GCF_000696425.1 Galeopterus variegatus | reverse complement strand
GTTTTTATAGGTTTAATTTTGAACACACAACACTCACGGTGGTCACATTTATGGGAGATTTACAAAATTACTTCTATCCTTCCAAATATTCAACATAAGCACTATTATATTTATGATCAGGAAAAGATAACTATTATTTTTTAAAAATCCACTGTCTTTCTAGATTTCATTTGGGTCTTGGCATAAATGCCTCTTTTTAGGCACACCATATAAATTTCCATGACTCATATGAATGTAAATTTGGCTCACAGACTTTAACGACTTAACATCAAATAGATAAAAAAGAATTCCTATAATATTCTAGGAGAAACAGGATTGCCTATGTCGTGCACTGTTTCAGCACCCACATCCAAGTACTTAGCTCAAAAGACTTAATAAGATCAAATCTTGTTAAGCTCCACAGCATACAAGTTGAGAAGATAGCAAAAAAGAAATTATGATTCTGATTGAATGGACTGCATGGAATTTCTAAAGCAAAATGCTTATTGCAATCAAAGCTATTGCAAAATGTGATGTCAACATTATTCTCATAAGTGCTTCTGTCCGATTTCCTTATAAGCACGGGATGAAGACTAACCCAAAATGAGATATTGATTGCATTATGATGTTATCTGAGTACCATGGAAAAGGGGACTGGTTTTTAGCAGTCAGCTGAATGTGCATCACTGGGGAGGAGCAGCAAACAGCTACCGTTTCCCCTCATTCTTTGTTCTTCTGGCACAGACCTCCCCACCTTCAGAGCCGAGTCTACAGTGCCATCTCACCCACTGGCTCAGCGTAAGGGTGGAGGGGCCACATGACCCCCACTAGACCAGTTACAGTCCTTCCCCAAGGGTTTCTCATGGTAGCTGCCGGGGAAGAACCAGAAACTATTGGTGGCTGTGTTTCTAGGCTGGGGGAGAAGCAATAAGGAGAGCTGGTGGCTCCAATCTGCCCAAGGCCAGCACCACATCTGCTCTTCCAGTGACAGGATGTGATCCCCCAGCTGCCTCTCTCCTTTGCTTTTGAGGTGGCTTGATTGGGGTTTCTGCCACTTGCAACTTAGAAGTCTGGAGTTATACAGTAACTTAGTAAATCAGTATTCCTGTGAAGCGGGAGAATGTTGGGGGGTGAATAATGAAACATTCTTTTCTCAGAAATCCTTTGGGTTCAAGTAACATGGCTTTTACAGTGTAAAATATGGTATTTTGCCACTTAACTCCAATCTCCTCCAGCACCACAATCTGAAATAACTATCTGTTTATCTATTTTTCTGCCCCATTAGGCTGTTTGCTTTTTGAAGTCAAGAATTTGTTTTATTGGACTTTGTATCTCCAGAGCCACAGTACAGAGCCTGCATGGCACGTAGTAGGCACTTAATAAATGATAATTTTTAAAGTATTAAATAAAATATGGTCATTTTTCCTACTATTACAAGATTCCCTCACTCCATCAAACTTTACTGGAAATTTGTGACTAGGATAGAAAAATGAATTTATCCAAGAAAAAAGGGGTTATTAACCCATTTAATAGTGCAAGAAACTATAAAGAGAATGAT
>NW_007726494.1:159341-164671 GCF_000696425.1 Galeopterus variegatus | reverse complement strand
ATAAAGAGAATGATTAAACTAATTAAGAAAACAAATTGTTTCAAGCAGGCTACAGCCATTTAAAATCACCAATTCATATAGAAATAATTTGTGGGCTAACTTACAAATAATATCCCTGTACCTATTCATTAAATTAGGTCCCTGAGGATGTCTACTAAGTAATGCTTTGTAAGCCTGGCTTATTTACTGTTTGTACTTGAAATATTCCATAATTAACCTTTTATTAATTTGAAAAGTGACACCTGAAGTTATATGAGCTCACTTACAAACATAAATTCTCTTAAAATCTACAAAATATAATAGAGAGGCAAAACAAACCTAATAAAATTCTTGCTGATTTGTGTCTCATTAATTCATTTCTTTCAGACACATTCTAATTTCAATCATGCCCCAGGCACACACTACTCAGTACAAATCCTCAACTTCTATCTTATTTCCTTCCCTAATCTAATGTTTATGATCACTAGCTATTGATTGGACAAAGGTACAGTACAAAAGTCTGAGCATACCTCCCTCCTGGCTACTCCCTCTAAACCCACTCTAACCTCAGCCTTCCCTTTCCTAGTTGACAGCAACTGCATCCTTCTCTGTGTTCAGGCCAAAAACGTTGAAGCCATCCTGGATGCCTCTCTTTCTCTCTCACCTCCTATTTAATCTAGAAAATCGTATGGACAATATCTTTGAAATCTATCCAGAATGCAACACTTCCTACCACATCCACTGCGACCACACTATCATCTCTGTTTCACCGTACTAGTTTCCTAGGAGTCAAAGAATTTACTCACGTTGCAATTTACAACTATTTAAATTCCCACCTACATATTTATGTGAACGAGTTTTCCTAGCACTTACATACATAAAAACCAAAAAGACGAATGCAATTGATGTTAAGCCCCTATTTCATATAGGTACACTAATTCATTTTTGAAAGCACCTGCTAAGTCACTCAGTGATGCATTCTCAATAACAACTTATTTTAATGTTTAATAATTATTTACAGAAATTTATAAAATATTTATTTTGTTTTGGTAATTGCATACAACTACTAACTGTCATAACTCAATCTGGAAGAAAAACTATAATAAAGACTTATGGTCACAAGAAATTTTAAAACATTAATATTTAAATTTATATACATATTTTTGATACATGATAAGTATAAGAGGGTGATCCATAAGAGTCTTTCAATCATAAATATATATTACAACATGGAGCTGCCATACTAACCCTGGAGAGCTCACATTTAGACAGTTAACATGAATGAAAAGTAATCTTCTGTTTTACTTAAGACACTGTTATGTTTGGGTCTTTGTTATCATAGCTGCACCTGTATATTAACTAATACATTGATACAATGAAAAAGTCATCTGGCCTGGGGAAAAAATACATTACAATAGGATAAATTCTATGGGCGAAACAGAATGGGAATATGGCTTAAGGGAGAAAAAGAAAATATGGCTTTGCCAACTATTAAAGAGCTTTTCACATATTTTTTAATTGGTGAGCAACAAATTATTTTTCACAACGTCTATATCTATTTTAATGTACAGTAAGCACTGTATAAATACTTGCTGATTGATAGACTCATTCCTTTGGAAAAACTGTTTGACTTACAGGATTGTAATTCAATATTTCTCTATGGACTTGTAGACCAGACTGTCCTACATTTAGGAAAATTAAGTGTCAACAACATGCTAGAATGGAAGCTAAATATAGGCACATATGAATGGATGAATGAATGAATGAGCTGGCTAATTTGGAGGTTCCCAAGTACCAGGCATCTTACAGAAGAAAATAACAATTACTACGAATATTTTCACTTTCATCCAAACATTTCGTGCATCAACTTTAAAGTCAGACATGCAGAAACACCGGAATGACCACCAGAGGGAGCCCACGTGTTTTTCTGAATACAACAGACACCAAAGCAAGAAAAAGGAAAAATACGCATACAAAATACAAAACTGGAAAGGCAAGGGTGGGGGCGGGAGGTGGGACTACCTGCTTCAGTCATTTAAAAGGTTACCTTTTTGAATGACAGAACCATTTTTGCATTTATGTTATAAATTTCTTTCCTAGGCAGTTGTACATTGCAATGCTTTGACACTTATAAAAGAAGAATTGGTTAAATATAATATTTAAAAAAACTCACATACCCTAAAACTAGAAGGTACCGGGTGTACTGCTGTGATAATATCCATGGTTTCTCCGCTGTGCCCCAAACAAGCCAGGTGCCTTCTCCAGGTGCCTTATCTTTCTGTCCCTGCTCTCTCTCTCTCTTCAGGCCCATCTTGGAGGTTAATTTTGGAGGAAGGTTTGGGTGTGGCTTCCTCATTTTGTTCGGAATTGGGCTATCGAATTACAGCACCCACGGAGCACTCGGTGTGACTTGGGAATTTTTCATTCTCCTCTCTGAGCCAAGTTATGAGGGCATTAAGATAAATGCCTTTCCATTTGTTATCCTGAAGTCTTCCCAGAACTGAGAACTGGACCAGGTCCTAACAGGATGCAAAAGAACCTCTACAAGCCTTTCCAGACCCAATTCCCATGTAAACCAGAACCCACAGGCGAACCTCAGGATCTCCCACCCCCGCGTTAGAAAAATGTCCTGGGACTGCGGCTTCATAGACAAGGATGTAATTTTGTTTAGAATTAAGCTCCAGGGAAGCTTAATATAATGTTTTATATTTCAGAGCAGTGTCAAGTTTTGGAATTTCCCCCATGTCTTATCTTATTAATCCTTTTGTTGTGATAGGTCAGGGATTACCATTTTATCGATGAGGAAACTGAAGCTCCTGGAGGTGAGTGACTTGTTCAGTGTCACTGGCTGTTAAGTGTCAGGGATGGAAACTGATGAACATGCACTCAAGACATGGATTGTAACAATAAATGAGTATCGAACTCAGTCATATTAATGTCTTCTGAGATAGAAAGAAAATTGTCTTCCTTTCCCCCCAAACTATAATTGGGTAAAATGCATAAGTGAATTCAATGACTTAGCACTTGTTTTACCCTGTATTTTCATGGTATGTTTTTCTAAGTTTCTTTTTCATGGCTGGATGGGGTAACTTTATCATGTATGCAAATAAATTAGCACAAACAAATTGAATTCTACAGGGTTAAGTCCTCAGCTGAATGTTGCTATACGTAACATGCTTATTAATGCCTTGGATATGGAATCAAGGGCATTCTTATCTAATTTAACAATGACACCCAATTGGGTGGGGGTGGCAGGCGGTTGGCAGAAACGGATTGAAATTTTAAATGACCTTGACAAATAGAAAAGGAAAGAGAGGGCAAAATTCAATAGAAAGCTTTGCAAAATAATTCATTCAAAAGAGGGGAGAAACAAAAAAGAGCAACAGAAATGAGGGAGAACTGACTGGGCAATTATAACAGAAAAGGAGCTGGAGGTCAGAGAGAACAATAGGCTTCAAAGGCATCAGCAATCTAGTTCTGTCACTTTAAAAAAGAAAGCATGATTTTGGGAAGCACATTTTCCAGCTAATTACCCCACTAGATTCAAAATAGATCAAGCTAGGGGCCGGTGGGGTGGGGGTGTGGGGGGGTGTTCTTGGGACCCTGAAATGCCTGTAGCTTGGAAGCCAGGTTTCAATAATGTTGAAAGGGATCTTTAGAAAGTGGAGTGCTCAAAATAATTAAAGTTTTTTAGTTTAGATCTGATGAAATTACCCTCAAAAGAGAAAGTTCTGGTATCCTGTTCCTTTGTTCATTCAATGCTCTTGGCGTGGAATATCCTTTTCCTTCCACCTTGGTAACACCTGCCTTCTGTCAAGCATCCACCCAGGCATTTCCTCCTCTATGAGGCTGCTGTGAACCCCTCCCTTTCCCCTAAGGAGAACTGCACAATCCCACCACACGCCACAAAGCAGATACTGGGTGCGGCACCTGCTAAGCACTGGGAAGGCGTTAACTCATGCATACTCTTGGACACCCCCTGGGGTAAGGCAGACTATTATTCTCATTCCATAGCTGAGGAAACAAAGGAGCAAGGAGGTTAAGTAACTTGTTCACGTTCACATGGTTAGTAATTGGCAGGACTGGCAATTTAACTCGAGCTTGAAGAACACCTACATCTATGTCCTAAGACCACAGTCATGTCTACACGTGCGGCTACAATACTTCATTGTACTGAAATTTGTTCACATCTGTCTCCATCCTCTGGACTGCAACTCCCTGAAGGAAGGAATCCTGTTTTACTTATTTTCATAGTCTCATACGGGGACTGAGATTGATCAATAAATGTTTGTTAAAGGTTTTCAAGCAAGTAGATGGCATATTCTATGGGTGTTTCTGAGTCATTCTTTGACTGAAAGAAAATAGAAAATAAAACTAAATTGAAGTAAAGAGGATTTAAACATTTATAAAAACTGGCAATAAAAATTCTGAACAATTCTGGACCCTATTACTAAAGGTAATTTGACAATTTTCTGAAAATTTTAAAAAATGGAAATAGCTATATATTTATGCATACAGAAGTGTCTATATATGTATTGTAACAGCCTGAACAGAACTGACTCCATTTTGCTAAACTTTTGAGTTTAAAAATTTGTTCTTTCCCATAATCCTAACCACACAGTCCGCAGCTAATTGCCAGAACACAATGACTCTTGCTCTATCATTGTACACAAATAATTAGAGAAAAATTATTAACCTGATCTTATTTGAGAATAACAGGAACTGAGCCCATGGAGAACAAGGCATGGAGAACCTGGGAAGTTCCTTAATGATCATGTGAAACACTCAAGCATGTCTGCACGTCCCCACTTGGTCACCATGAATCAACTTTCCATGATAGAACCCTATAAAACCCTTTGGCAAACCTTGGAGAGGCAGAGATGGTGTTTGAGACATAAGTCCACCATTTCCCCAGACTGCTGGCTTCCTGATCAAAGGCTACCTTTCCTTACACCAACACTTGTCTCTTGATTATTGGCTATTGAGCAGTGAGCAAACGGACTTTGGGGGTCTTGGTAACAGTATTATGTGTATGTGTGTGTATATGTACATTTATTTATCATCTATTGATCTTCAATGTAATTTTATCTGAACATAAAAAGAATGACTACAGAATATTTTATCATCTGTGGACTCAGGGGAGCCTGCCTGACACAGAATTGTTATTAAGAAAAAAAAAAATACAAATCCTAAATGGCATGTCACCAGTAGATTAATTTATCCAATCTGAAAATACTACAGTTTTCTCTCCCAACCATAAGATGTAGTTTGCAAATGATTTGGTCTCAATCTCTCAAAACAGGAATAATAAAAATTCAAATACCATGCATTAAATATAAATGATACTATAC
>NW_007726494.1:158368-158695 GCF_000696425.1 Galeopterus variegatus | reverse complement strand
AATATTCAGGTCCAACAAACACAAGGTCTAACTGACAACAGAAGAAAGATCAGGGTTTTAGAGTGTTACCTGTACCTGCATTTACTATCTACTATTTAGATGAATAACAACTACACAACAACTTAAAAATTCAATCAATATACCACTGCAGAAGCTAGAGAGAGAGAGATGGTACAGTCAGCACTGATAACAGAGTGGAGGAACACATGGAATTAAAAGCAGAAAGAAATTCAGCTAGGACATTCTTCCCCATAAAATGCATAACTCACAAATACAAAAACAAACATTTCTTCAGAGACTGGAGAGCTGAAGTTGTCCTTGGCACCT
>NW_007726494.1:156488-157096 GCF_000696425.1 Galeopterus variegatus | reverse complement strand
TTTATATTTTAAGTTTGTATGAAGATACACAATTTCCTTTTTCTTCATCTGGCCCAGAACTCCATGGTCATAGCCAATCTGCAGTGGTAAAATAAGATATTGTCATATAAGACAATTTGAAAATTATTCTAATTTTTTTAACTTTGCAAAAGAGTAACAATAAAAAGAAATACCTGTTATTATACTTCCTAAAAATTCCTAAAATTTCTAACCTTTTGGCCCTAATAGTTAATTGCTAATTATTATTCTATTGCCTCCTCCTTAATGAGAATTTTCACAAACTGTATAAATTGTTTCCTTACCAGTTGCCATTTAAAAACTTATGTCTGTATAATTTCCAAAAATTATTCTTCTTATAAATGACCCATGATTTTTAAAAGTTTGAGAAACTCCTGTTTTTAAGTAATCCCCATAAAATGAGATTTTGAAACAGTTTGAAAAGACCTTCAAGTTTGCTCATTACTAATTGCTAGCATAAGTTCTTCTAGCACTTGGGAAACACCCTTGAGCTCTGAACTGATCAGGATTTATACTGGGAAAGCACTGCTGAGTATTTAGCAAGAAGCTTGCTAATCATACTGTCAATACTATAACTGCCTAAAAGATGA
>NW_007726494.1:137012-156460 GCF_000696425.1 Galeopterus variegatus | reverse complement strand
TGAGTATTTAGCAAGAAGCTTGCTAATCATACTGTCAATACTATAACTGCCTAAAAGATGAAGACCTCAAACAATCCTTTCAGAAACAATCTGTTTGTAAATCAGGTAATGAGATTATTTTGTAATATTCCCCTGAGTCTATTTCTCTGGTTTCTTCCACACTGAAGATGAAAAGTCTAACCTCCTAAAACTACAAAACCCTTATAGCAGTTGACTTCTCAAAAGGATGCAGCACAATATGCAACGAAATCTACATAAGTAGCAAAAAATTACAAGCTCTTTCCTTAAAAGCACAACTGTAACATTCAACTATAAAGCTTTCCCCGAACTTATGATTTTTAACTTCAGTGTTAAACATGGTCAGTCAGGTATGGCACATACACAAGAGGGAAAAAATACAACTTAAACAGATCAAAGAGAATAATTACTTTGCAAAACCAACAGCCTCAAACAATCACAACCCTTTCAAAGCAGTCTACTTGCTGTACTGTCTCCATGGTTGTTTTTCTAATATTTTTCTTGATTGTTTTTCTAATATTTTTCTCTATGACATGGTGTCCTGTATCATCTAATGGTAAGTAATGTTCCTATCAATTATAGTATTTAGTAGACAAAATAATCCAGCAAGTAACTGCCAGCCCATTTGTTTCTACAAAAGTGCAATTTATGAAAAGAAAGTTCTTTTTACGCAAGGTAAGGCTGACTCTGAGAATAAAATATAGCTGGCAAGGCAGCTAAAATCACGATGTATTGACATCTGCATATTTGATTAAAAGTTAAACATGGTGATTAACAAAATTATGAGTAGAGGCTAGAAAGGAGAATGTATTCTTTGTGTGAACACTGAGACCATAGTCTAAGTGCTTTTATTCAGTCCACAGGCATATGATTGTTATTCAGAAACATAAGGGAAATAAAATATTGCCCAGCATGTAGTTAAAGAAGATAAAGGATAAAAGAAATCATCTTGCCTCTTATAAAGAAAAAAAAATTTCAATTAACACCACTTTGAGGCTCTTAGGCTTCTTTTTATCTGTGCAGAGCTTCAACTCTACTCACGAAAGACTTTCATCTCATTTGCTTTACTTCGGTGGCACTGGAGAGCTTTCCTAATAGCACATGGTGATGCTACATCTACTCTACCTGCTAACAGGGAATAAGAGTGCTTTTCTGTTTGCTAGAGAAAGGGACCTAGAATAACCCAAACAAATATAAATAAGCATATACTACTATTAATATTGGGGACACAGACTGGCCAGTTCCCCAAATCTCTCAGAGCAACATGCTGTTAACAGCTCATTGTATCTGACGTTCTGCAAACTTCAAATTCCTATTTTGTCACAAAGTGAGCTACACAATGACAGCTGTTGGCCCTCTGCTTTGAACCTTATGCCTGTTGTCCCACGGCAGGGGGACCCAACCTAAAGGTCACTGAGTGCCTAGAGAGATGGAGCTTCCTTTTGAAGCCTAGAATATTCTAGCCCTCCCAGGGCTTGGACATTCTGTGTGTGCCCTCCACATCACTGATAGTCCCTTGATGAGGAAGTGCAAGATCCTTTCATCAGCTTTATTTGGCTAATGATCTGTGTACTATGTACAGTGTGGATGTGTTGAGATGTCTGTGTCCAAAATGGTGTCAGAATAGTTTGTTCCTTTAGACTCTAAAGCTTGTTGCTTTAGAATCTTCATGAGCCTGATTATCTAGAACTTTACTCAAAGACTTTTTTTTTTAATAGCAAAAGATCAATGGCAAGTTTGATTGAAGAAAGGTATTATAAGAAGAACCATAAAAGGCAAAAGGACAGTAACTCTATAAAGAGTAGGACATTTTTCAGAGGGGAAAAGATAGCTAGAAAATGCTACAAGGCTTGAGAAAATAATAATTAGAATAACAGTCCTAACATTTCCTGAGCTTTACTGTACTTGCCTCTATGCTTTCCACAGATTATCTCATTCAATATTCATAATGGCTTTTTAAGGTAGTCACAACTAACATCCATGTTGTAAAGATGAGACAAGGATGTTTAGACAAATCAAGTAGCTTGTGCAAGGCCCCACAGCTAAGAACTGAAATCCTTGGCTGAACCAAACGAAGTAAAATTTTACTGTGACATTTGAACTGCCAATGCTAGGTCCTGATCCCAAATTTGTAGTGGTAAGCAGTAGACCAGAATTCCCAACCAGCCCTTTAAAAGCAATATTATGAAAAGAGGGAGACCCAAAGAAAGCTAGAGCCAGATCTCTAAAAAAGGGATACAGAAATAATCTGAATTTAATTAAGATGGCATATCTGCCTACAGACACAGGACTGAAAGCAGAGAAAGGAAAGGATGACAGTTCTGCAACATTGCCACTTGGGTACATCCAGCAAGAAGCCCAACGACAAGGTGATACAACTGAGAGCCAACCAAGCACCATTTCAGATTAATCACTACATACTTCCATCATTAACCCTTCCATGTTGTTGTCTAGATTTAGATTCTGGTTAATAGGATTAATGCTATTATTATTTGCATGCAAAGATATGCCGCTTAACCACTACCATCCTTAGAATGCATGCTTGGCACTGTTTCTCGGTGAAAGCTTTGTCCTAAACCTTCTAGGCCCTTACCTGTTTTCCTGAAACAATTACAGCAATTCATTATTTCCAGTTTCCAAAGAGAAATGTTGACTTGGATACAATTAGGCAAATCCATCAACTGATCCTGAATTTCACAGTTCATATTCCTACCAAGGAAAAACAACTGTAGCTTTCTACGTGCTGTTAAGCTAATGATTCTACTGCCATGTATGTATCCTGGGAAAAAGAAAACACTTAGCAATTGTACCATTTGCCTCAAGAATAACCTCTCTTCAGACTAGTTAATATCACGAACATGCGATGACCATGTCAGAGCAGTCAACCTTCTCCCCTTTATATTTCAAAGTGACTCACCAAAGATGCCAGAGTAAGATTAGAAAAATATTTATTGCTCTGCTGAATGTGGATCAAGACCCCTCTTTGCTGGTAGGGTTACCATGGTTATTTTTTACCTTATGACAGTTTTTAGAAGCTAGGCAGAAAGAGTAGCTACTCACATTCTCCTTGTCAGGAAGCCCTAGAGGGGGAAAGAGAGAGAGAGAGAGAGACCATGAATTGTATGATCAACCTGTAAAATGGAACTGAAATCCTCTGCTGAACCAAGCTAAGTAACATTTTGCTGTTTTCAATTCGTGTTTCCATAAAAACTTACATAATGCTGCTTGGAAAAATAGCAGCACCGACCAAAATCTGTAACACAAATAAATCAGTGAATCAGGAGCAGGGCTATATGCCCAGACAACAAAATCCATACTTACTTTGGCTTCTCTACCATGTGCTTTACTTTCCCAGAGGTAAAAATCCATCACTGATTCATTTACACCATGTAAACAAGTAATTCCACTGACTTGGGCAGCAGAACACTAAGAATTTTGGACAGACACGTCAGCTGTTAAATTGCACATAATGTTTTTTTATGTTGCAAACCACCTCACTTTGATCCAGTGATTTGAACCTAGGGGCAAGTAGCACATAAAAACCACCAGAACACAGCTTCCATCTGAGCAAAGCAGACTCCTGCTGCCTCCAAGTCAGGTCTGAGCATGACAGTGACTGTTTCCAGGGGTATCTCAGTTTTCTAAGCTAAAAAGATAATTATTCACCCATTCACTTGTTGCTTATTCGTTTACAAACATTTCATGAGTATTTTCTATGGCAAGCCCACTACTTTTCACTTCTTTTTGGGCTGCACCATGACTGACATGGTAAGGGTGGCCATACTGGAAGGCTCACATGCCAACAGAGCTCATGGCCCCCTGGACAGCAGGCACAAGTGGCCTTATACTGAGGAGACAGAAGCACATGTGGTTTGCACCTAGTGGTGCAGCATGAGGTGATTTACAATGTTAATACGGCAACTCCTAATCACGAGTAAAGAGGTCATTCTGTGTTTACACGAGGGGCCACATGGGATTTATAATATTGGCATTAAAAGAATTGAGTGCCCATCCTAATAGGCAGAAGTACAGTATGCAGGAGGGGTAAGAATGGCAGAGGCTATTTGGAAACATTACTTCATTAAAGCTTTAACCCCCAACTGGGATAGCACCAGGACATAAAAGCTCATTCAGGAGCAGGGGGACAGAAGGGGTTGTCCTCTGAAACGGCGTATTCTTTACCATCACTTCCCAGATCTGTAAGAAAGATTGGTCCTCACTCTGAAACTCCTCATGAATCCATCCATCCCCCCAACAACCATTTGAAAGGACTAGAGTTGATTGTATGAAGAGATATAGGGGTGTAACAGAAGCTTACTTTCTAGGAGTTTCAATAAGATAAACACACAGCTGCACAAACTGCCATATCTGAGTGGCTGGAAATTAGGATGTTTAGAAATATAATACTGAAATTATTAATATAATACTGAAATTAGAAATATAATACTGAAAATGTGATTTGAGGCCATGCCGGAACTTGAAAGTCGGGCTAAGACACAATAGTCTTAGAGTTTCACCTTCCACAGTAGGCAATAAACAATCATTAAAAGGTTTTGAGCAACAAAATGACATGATTAGGAAAAAGGAGAGAAAGACTGTTCAAAATTAAAAGACATTTAAGACGCAAAAACCAGATGCAGTGGCATGCATGGTCCTTCAGTGGAGTCCAGTTTGAGCAATCAGCAATAAAGACATTCAGATAGGGGAAATTTGAATACGGACTGGGTGATGGATGTTATTAAGGAAAATCATGCCAGTTATCAGGTGTGAGAGTGGTGTTGTGGTTATATGGAAAAGCCTTTATTTTCAAAAATGCCTGCTCAAGTATTTAGGGTGAAATGTGTACATGTGATTAGAAGAAGGAAATATGGCAAAATATCAGTATTAAAATATATATTAATTTATTAGTAATAAGTAAACTATATTTTAGCACAAAAATAATATTAATTATATCAAAGTGATGAAAATAAGGGTGTTAACTGTACCATTCTTTCCACTTTCTGTACGTTTGAAATTTTTCATAATAAAAACTAAGAGAAAAAAAGTTTTGTGGAAATCAGGTGCAGGGCAGACCAAGGTTCAGAGCCAGCTGAGTCCTCAGTGCCCTCAGATCAGGAGCTGGGGACCTCAGCCAGGTGGCTGCAGACAGAACAGAAATGAAAGACCATGAGCACTGCAAAGGAAGGGGCGAGGCTGGGATGAGCGATTGGCCTCAGTGGGTGAGGGAGAGAGGAGAAATCCAAAATGGTTGAGGTTCAGTGCCTGGTGTAGGAGAATGGCAGAGTTGTTGGAAACAGGTCTTTTAGAGGCAAGGACTGGTTTTGTGGGAATCAGAATGTTGACATTTTGAGGTCGAGGGGCCTTCAGGGCATCTAGGTAGAAAGTAAACGAGCACCATCTGGAAAGTTCGGCTGCCCCAGGAGGAATCAGACAGGGGCTGGCTCGGGAAGGATCTGTATCGGTTGCAGGAAAGGGTATGATGGTCGAGGGGCATGTACGGAGGAGGAGAGAGAAGTGGCCATGGCTAGACTTTTGGGTAATGTCTAAACTTTTGGGGGAGAGTAAGAAGCACCTGTAAGAGAGACAAAAATGCAAGTGGCCGGAGAGGTGTGAGAAAACCAGGACAATGTGGTGGAGCCCTGGGAAGCAAGGAACAATGGAGAACAAACACGGAGTCTCATTAAAGGCAGAGGGCTGGGGAACGGGAAGGACTAGATCTGGTTGTTGGTTGGTCACTGGTACTTTAGAGTGGGTTATTCAAGAAGTACAGGGCAGAAGCCAGACTTTGAGGGGCTGAAGAGTGACTGGGGGTGAGGAAATAATAGCTAACACCATTCGGGTCTTATAATGGCACCCTTCTAAGCACTCGACACATTTCCATTCATTTAATCCTCACAACAACCCTACGAGGAAACAGAGGCACAGAGAGACTAAGTGCCTTGCCCGAGGTCACACAGCTAGGAGACAGCAAAGGACTAGAGTTGATTGTATGAAGAGATATAGGGGTGTAACAGAAGCTTACTTTCTAGGAGTTTCAATAAGATAAACACACAGCTGCACAAACTGCCATATCTGAGTGGCTGGAAATTAGGATGTTTAGAAATATAATACTGAAATTATTAATATAATACTGAAATTAGAAATATAATACTGAAAATGTGATTTGAGGCCATGCCGGAACTTGAAAGTCGGGCTAAGACACAATAGTCTTAGAGTTTCACCTTCCACAGTAGGCAATAAACAATCATTAAAAGGTTTTGAGCAACAAAATGACTGGATTCTCTTGAATTGTATTCCCTTGACTTTTGGTCCAGGCCTGCTCTAAAATCTGGGGTCTAGCAATATATATTAGCCTCAGGAGTCTGTGCTGTTTGGGAGGGATAAAGCTTGGTGAGTGTAAAGCAACCTACAGCATGCAACTAGAGAGGACTGACATTTACAAAGAATGGGAAATGAACATTAGACATCCTCTTTTCTCAGGTAATAAATACAGCCTCCTCCCCCTTCAGAATGAAAGCTGAGCAATTTTATTTATTGCACAGTGTCATGTATATTTATGGTTTATAATTATGATGACACATTAAAGTTAAACACCATCAAAAGAATCAACACTCCATAATGTGCTTGTGGGTTACACAAGCGTCAGCAGAAAAGACTTCATCTGTAGCAATGGGCAGCTGGTAACATGCAGTATTTGGGCAACCATCTGGCCCATTTGGTAGATTTGAATGGTGTTTGTAATGTAACATTGATGCTTTCTCAAAAGAGTCATCTAGTCAAGATGTGACTAGCTTTTTTTTTTTTTAATCTTTTTTTCTTCTCGTTCTGAGCAACTATACTAACACCTGCATGCAAACATTAAGACATGATTTTCTCTGCCTCTGAACTAACTAATCACTCAAACATACCCACAGAACCAATATATCCCCCTGCATTCTTGACATTTCCTTTGATAATTTTCCAATTCTGATTCTCTTCTTTCTTATGACACCATCTACTCTTCTTCATGAGAAAGCATTCATTAAGCACATTTGTGGGCATTATATTATTCTGGACTCTAAACAAAACAGGCTCAGAGAGAGCAGATGAGGACTGGTTATTTCTAAGACAGTCCCCCCGACCGCCACCTCCCCACCCCCCATAACCTTTTGAGTTACTCCTCTTACCATTTAACAACTCCTGAACAGGCTCCTAAAAGAAATAACTCATGTTAAATTAAAGGGGCCATTTTACTTTGCTTAGAAATGTTGTCTCAGATGTGATGGATGTTTTTTTATCTCAGGCACCTCAATGTCAATTCCCATGAACTCCACAGAAGCCCCTTCACAATCCCTGAATGAATGGAACTTTACTCTCCTTCAAACCACATGGTACTTGGTCTGTTGCTCTCTCTGGAGCACATCATCAGGGCTGCCACTAGTGGGAACAGAAAATAGAGCAGTCCTTTGCAGAGGAGCGTGTGGGCTGGATTTCAGGACATGTGTATATTGGGCACCTACTATGTGCAGACAGTTTCCCAGACACTGGGCTCACTGCAAAAGGCAAGCAAACTCCCTGGCACTTGTGAAGCATCTATTTTCTGCAACACAGGGCACCATGTCTTGCACATAATACAAACTTAATACTTAATGTTAGATTTCTTAAAATGTTCTAGGAAATCTCAAACATATGTAAAAATAGAATATTGCATACTCCACATCCAGCTCCAATAATTGTTAACTCATGACCAATGTTATTTCATCTAAACATCTACCCACTTACCCCCTCCAGAATTATTCTGAATCAAATCCCAGATAAAGCATTTAATCTATAAATATTTCAGTAGGAATCTCAAAAAGATAAGGATACTTTTTTCCTAACAAAACCACAATACCATTATCACAGCTAAAAATGTAACATCTTCATAATACCAGTCAATGTTCAAATTTCTAATTGTTTCATAAATGTCATTGCTAAACTGAATTTAAAAAGTAGTTTATTTAATAAGACAACATCAGTTCCAGTGTAACAGCTTTTGGTATAGTGAAGATCACAAAAACAGAGTTGAAATATTTATACTTGTAAATAAAAAGTTAATATTTTAAAATTGACGGGGTATCTTTCAATAAATATTCACTAAAGCTGGGAAATTGATTTCTTATGTAGCTACCCTGCAGAGTACCCTATATCAATTAGAATTTAAAAAGCTAACTGAAAACATATATCAGAAAATTGGGATTCTTAAATTACTTGCATATTGCTTGATCTTTGGGCAGCATTTCGTCTTCTAAACACAAGTTAAAAAGCAGTCTATAAAAGAAAATAGCATATGAAAAGATGCTGAGTCTCACTTATAACAGAAAAGCATATTAAAATTACAGTGTAATATCATTTTTTACTTCTCAGATTTGGCAAGGTTTCAAAAAGTTTGCTAACATTGTTGATAAGAGCAGAGAAAACAGATTCTCTCATATTTTGCTCATAGGAGTGTAAAATGATACAACCTCAGTGGAAGGAAATTTGGAAGTATCTATCAAATTTTAAAATATGTATTTCCTTTGACTGAACAAGAAACTTCCCTTAGAGGACAGATGTAGAGCCACCTGAAATACTTGAACATGTATGCATACACATGTACCTTTAAATAAATACATAAATAGAGGACATCTGGCTTACTTCCTGATAAGTAGACAATGATGGGCTATTTCCTGATAAATCGATGATGTTGGAATAGTATGCAGCAATGAAAAAGAATGAAGCAGCACTACCTGTACAGATATGGAATGATCTCTACAATATATTTTTTAATTAAAAAAAAAAGCAAACTACAGCCCAGTGTGTATATCATGCTACCATTTTGTGGGGATAAAATAATAGATGTTTGTGTGTTTGAATACACATAAAGATTTGTAAATGTGCAGATTCTCTCTGGACAGATGCACAAGAAAGCAGTAACAAGGATTGTTTCTGGAGAAGAAATCTGGGTGGCTGAGGGTAAAGTGAGACACTTAGTTTTCACTGCATATCCTTTAGAACTTTTGATTTTTGTACCCTGGGACTCTAAAACAGTTAACGTTTTTCTCTATTTTACAGCATTTATTATTGAACTTCTGTATTAGACTTCATTTGAACAAAGGTTCTATTACCAATACAACAAGCGAACAAACAAAACAAAAGAAAAAACCATATAAACAATCAAAACAAACACACAGAAAAATTAAATATAAAGAAGGAAGGTGTTAAGAAAAAATAAAAGGCCATTTATGAGTGTTCTGGTCAACCACCCCAGTTGATCTCAGCCTTTGAGTCATCCCCACCCAGGAGCCAACATGTGAGTTAAGAAGCCTCCAGGTAATTTCAGCCCCCAGTCAGTCAAGTCACTTCTAGCCATTTAAGTCACCTTCGTTGTTCAAGTATTCCCAGAAGAGGCTCTAGATATTGTGGAGCAAAGGCAAGTATTCCCACTGCATCCTGTTCAAATTCCTGACCCTGATCCATAGAATCTGTGGGTATAATAAAATGGTTGTTGGCATATGCCATTAAGTTTGGCATAGTTTGTTACACAGCAATAGATAACTAGAACAGATTTTGGTATCTAAAAGTGAGATGGTGTTATAACAAAACCTAACATGTGTGGCATTAATGCAGGGATCAGAATAAAGTGGAAGGAAGCCTGATGGGGCTGGGGGAGACTACTGATGAGGACTGAAAGGAGAGCAAAGGAAATATTAATGGAAGGTGGAGGACACCGGCCCTTTTTACGTAGTGGTAGGAAGTTTAGCAAAACTGATGCCTGCAGTAATGTGGAAACTGGAAAATATACCAAATGAATTGATGGATATGGCTAAGGAGATTTGCAGGCAGAACGTCAAGGGTCACTTGTTTTCTTTTCTCTGTATATTTTAAGGTGCAGATTCAGATGAGCTAGCAAAGGAGTCATTTAGCTTGCAATCAGAATTTAGGGTAAATATAAATTAGGATCCAGGACTTGTAAAGTTCAAAAATAAAGCTATTTCTCATCTTCAAGCTCTCTCAGCAAAAGATTTCCAAAATAAGAAAGGGCCTCATGGCAAAGATCAAATATAGGGCACTGGCAGGAAAACAAAGCCTCGGAGTAAAAAGGTCAAGGGCGTGACTGTATAACCTTCTTTAAAACTACAGAAAGATTAAAGGTGGTGCTTCACAAACTGTTTTAGACAGACAAAAAACTTTTTAAGAATCTTACGGATGTTGTATCACAGCAACCTCCAAAAGGGTTCAAAGTAGAGAAAGGCTTATGCAAAGATATATGTGGGTATGGCTTTTGTCTAACAGTGTGGGTTATAAATTGATACATAAGAAACCCACCAAAGTTTTAAATAAATTACAACACTTAAACTGAAAGAGACAGAGACAATACATAATTAAAAGAATCTTTGGGCCTCTGAAGTCCTACAAAGGTACTTCAAAAAGTTCATGGAAAAAACAGAATTAAAAGATAATACGAATCTTTGCATGAACTTTTTCAAGTACTCTCGTATGAGCAGGAAGCGGGCTGAGCATGCTACTCAGCTGCAACACAGACTACCTTGGTTTGTGGGAGCACTTGTTCTCCAAATGCTCTCTCTTGGGGTGCTGGCCCTCAGAAGCCACCTGCCATGCTGTCAGAAGCATAAGCTACATGGAGAGGCCACCCAAAGGTGCTCTGGTCAACTGTCCAGTTAAGCCCAGCCTCTGAAGCCTCCAAATGATTCCAGTTCCCACATGACTGAATCAACTCCAGCCATTCAAGTCTTTCCAGCTCTGTGGAGCAAGGACCAGTTATCCCTCTGTGTCCTTTTAGAATTCCTGACTCAGAGACTCCATATGTATAATAAAAGTGGCTGTTTTACTAGATTTGGTGTGGTTTGTTAGACAATACATAAAAGGAACAGCACCATATCAGAGATTAAATGTGTGCAATTTGAAGTTCTAGTTATACAATGAATAGACAGGGCTGGAAGATTACCTGGGAATATTAATGAGCCACTGTTAACTGGGCAGCTGTAGGGTCAGTGATCCTCAAAGTGGTGTGCAAGTACTGCTTTGTTTATAGGGATTAATGGAGAAATTTCTTAGAGGTCACTGGAGAGGAAAGGGGCATAGGGATTCTAGGTTTGTGTGGTGACAAATGCTAAACCAGATGGTGCTACGTCTATGTGGCCTGGAACAGACGAGGGCTTGGGAGACTGAGCCTGGTGCATTCTTGGCTGGGTGAATGTTGAGGATGTGGGATGGCGCACTGTATCTCTCTGGCCAGGTGCTGATGGTGGGGCTGCCCTGTGGTGGTGTTCAGCATCACAGCGGAGTGTGTGTGGCACCTGGCAGCAGGGGACAATGACAGCAGAGGAATCTCTGTTAGATTAACATGTGGAGGTGGGAGTAATTCCCTTCAACTATAAAAACCTCCAGAGGTAGGGGGTGTTAGAAACTGGGCTACCTTCCAATAGGTTTTCTTGGTGTGTAAGTGACGAACTGAAAACAAGAGATGACGATATCAGTAAACCTAGATTGTGCAGCTGTTCTTATCTTTACAGGAGTTTAAAAGCCAATTCACATTTTCTGAAAAACAGAATAAAACTAAAAGGGAATAACCAAGGCCATGCCTCCTAAGGCCTAAGTCAACACAGGCAGCTTACACCTGAGCTTAGATGTTTTTCACAGGAAACCCAGCCCATCTTTATGATGGTTCCTCAATGTCACCCCACACCCCAGCTGCTGAGGTATGTGGTGGCCTGTCTGAGCCTTCTGACAATGTCTTCTTTGGGGCCTGGTTGACCTCCCCTTGCAAGCCCTTTCTCCCAATCCCAACAACCTTCATACCCCAATAGCTTAAATGGCCTCACTCGGCTCAGTCATTTTTCAAATAGCCATATACACTTGGCAAAGAGCCATGCCTTTAACACAAATACTGAAATGATAACAAATTAGCAAATAGTCAGTGGAAGACAAGCTGAGAGCACTGCATCAGTGCTTCGAGGGGGAGAAGGAAAGAGTGAGCTCTAGTGCCCCTACCCCAACCTCCTGTACTGTGGCCTTCAGGTGTGCGCCTCACACACAACCCTTGGGACAGCTTGGCTTTCCTGTTGCTGAGGCATCTTTTCCTATCCAGAGAAGCTTCTACAGGTTATTCCTGGGGCAGGGGATGGGAGGGGAGCACGGCAGACCCCCAGTCTAGATTTGGTTTTTCTCTGAAATCTACAGCGTCAATCTCAATCCTGCCAGTGAGGAAACCCTGCCATGGTGTTGACCCAGAATATGGGATGCTCTGGCTGGAGGCCAGATCACTCCCCTTCCCAGACTTCCGGGACCTCTGAGGGCAGTTAGGAAATCATATTCACATGACAAGGAAACCTCAGGGCCTCAGGGTCCTGGAAGGACTTGGCGGGCCTGGTTCTCAGGATCTCCTCCTGGCTTTGTCACTAATCAGAGAGGTCACTGCTCTTTGGCTTCAGTCTTCTTCTTGTTAAGATGGGTGCCTTCAATTAGACCAAGGGTTTCTACCCTTTGTTCCTCAGAACCTGGGGTTCCTGGGAGGACTCTCAGGCAAAGGAAAGCAAAGCACTCCTCCTGGCTTTGTCACTAATCAGAGAGGTCACTGCTCTTTGGCTTCAGTCTTCTTCTTGGTAAGATGGGTGCCTTCAATTAGACCAAGGGTTTCTACCCTTTGTTCCTCAGAACCTGGGGTTCCTGGGAGGACTCTCAGGCAAAGGAACACCACACAAGCACGGCCTTCAGCCCCTAAGGCAACTAGAGTGTCTTCACTTTGGTCTGTTCTGTAAACTAGAGTTCCAAGAGCAACAGAAATTTACAAACCACCAGATTAAATAATCTCTAAACTTACAGCCAGATCAATGTCACTCAAAGATCTCCATGAAGAATCAACAAAGACCAACTTAGGACTGGTCTTAGGAAGTGTGACAGTCTGCTCTGTAACTGAAAGGTTTGTCAACAGCACTGGTGCTAAGACATTAACTGAGATGCTGAGATGCAGAGATGCACTACAGCACAGTGCTGACCTCTTCAAACTGAGGTGTGCATCCCCACCACCCCCAATCCTGTGTGGCAGCCGGCAGGGCAGAAGGCTGTAAGAGAGGAATAAATACAAGCTCTTCCTGGAGCTTGAATTTTTTTCAATGCCAAGTAGTTTAAAGGAATATTTTTATACTTTTCTATGATGGAGTAGAAAGCTAAATTTGCATACATTTTAAAGATTAAAGCTTGAGACTTCAAAGAAATTCTGAGCTGGCTTCTGGCTACTTCTAGCTACAAAGGGTCTAGACCCCAGGCATTATGTATTGATTTCCTCTGCATTCAGGAACTTCAGTGGAAAAAACAAGAGCCTCTGATGTTATGGAAAGCATGCAGACACTGGAATCACACAAGACTGAGGTCTTAATTCTGATTCTGCCACAGGCTACCTGTGTGAACTTGGGTTAAGTTATTTACCTTAGTCTCCTGGGTAAGGAAACTGGGATAATAACACCCATCTTTCAGGACCCCTGTGAGGATGAGAAATAAAATCTATAAAAGTGCCCAGAAATACTAGGAATTTAATAAATAGTTGCTTGACAATAACAATAATACTGATAACAGTAATAATAAACTAAAGATTGATCAAGCTAACCACAGTATATTGGATGACATTCCCCAACCAGATAGTCTTCAACTTTGGGAAAAAACATTTTCTACATTACAACTTCACATCACTGAGGCTACTCATATGCATCTGTTATAAAGACTGTCAGTACAGCTATTGCTCTGTCTGCTAAATGGGGCTGGGGAACAACACAAATTTAAATAATAGGCTTTCTAACATTTTATAATATACCACCTATTTTTATATCTACATGGAAAACAGTCCACAGAGAAAGCAACAGGTTCCAAAGCGATGGAGAAAGAAAGAGCATGAGAGAGGAAGCCCACAAATAATTTAACAAATGTAAGTGAAGCCTTTCGGCCAGCAGAATTGTTTCTTATTAACAGAACCCTTTTTTAAAAAAAAATATAATCTGTAGATTATAATTGGCCAGTTTTTAAAGCAAAGTCAGTGCTATGACTCGGAATAGAGGGCAGGGGGAGGAGTAAGGCACAGTGGAGGAGGGGCACGGAGTAGGGAGGGAAGAAGCCCACGGGCTGGGTGGGGAGACCAGATGCCTGTACCCCGACTGTCCCCCGACTGAGTTGTAGGTGTGCTAGTAGCTATACTAATATTTTCTAAGAAGAGACAAAAGATGACAATTTCAGAAAGGATAAAACCTGGTCCATCTTTCAGCCAATTACCTGCCCCCTGCCAAGGCCACTGAGTTCTGGCTGGAAGGCTGGCAGAGCAGGCACCAGGCTGTGGGGGCAGGGACGTAAATCCAGCTCTGCTCCACAGTGGGGGGCACCTGTTCCTAAGTGCACAAAGCTCTATAGGGCCCAGCTGGAATACAAAAGTTGGGTGGCCTCTGCTGGGGGAGGAGAGGCGCACTATCCAGTGCGCCACCGGGCCAGCCCTTAATGTCATGTTCTGAGAGGCAAGTCACACTTTGCAGAGCAGGACTCAGAGAATAAAGGAAGGCTGGCAGCTTGAACCTGAGCTGAGCCGTCTATGACAAGATGGGGTTCTGGTGGGAGGACTCCACATTCTGGAGGTCAAGGGCTTCCTGGCACCCTCTGAGGTCTTTTCTGGGTGTTCTGATGAACCTGAGCTGAGCCGTCTATGACAAGATGGGGTTCTGGTGGGAGGACTCCACATTCTGGCGGTCAAGGGCTTCCTGGCACCCTCTGAGGTCTTTTCTGGGTGTTCTGCGAGCCGTTTCCCGATGCCAAAGCCTGTCCAGGCTGCCAGCATGAGTCTCTGTGGCATGCAANCTCCTCCTGGCTTTGTCACTAATCAGAGAGGTCACTGCTCTTTGGCTTCAGTCTTCTTCTTGTTAAGATGGGTGCCTTCAATTAGACCAAGGGTTTCTACCCTTTGTTCCTCAGAACCTGGGGTTCCTGGGAGGACTCTCAGGCAAAGGAAAGCAAAGCAAAGCACGGCCTTCAGCCCCTAAGGCAACTAGAGTGTCTTCACTTTGGTCTGTTCTGTAAACTAGAGTTCCAAGAGCAACAGAAATTTACAAACCACCAGATTAAATAATCTCTAAACTTACAGCCAGATCAATGTCACTCAAAGATCTCCATGAAGAATCAACAAAGACCAACTTAGGACTGGTCTTAGGAAGTGTGACAGTCTGCTCTGTAACTGAAAGGTTTGTCAACAGCACTGGTGCTAAGACATTAACTGAGATGCTGAGATGCAGAGATGCACTACAGCACAGTGCTGACCTCTTCAAACTGAGGTGTGCATCCCCACCACCCCCAATCCTGTGTGGCAGCCGGCAGGGCAGAAGGCTGTAAGAGAGGAATAAATACAAGCTCTTCCTGGAGCTTGAATTTTTTTCAATGCCAAGTAGTTTAAAGGAATATTTTTATACTTTTCTATGATGGAGTAGAAAGCTAAATTTGCATACATTTTAAAGATTAAAGCTTGAGACTTCAAAGAAATTCTGAGCTGGCTTCTGGCTACTTCTAGCTACAAAGGGTCTAGACCCCAGGCATTATGTATTGATTTCCTCTGCATTCAGGAACTTCAGTGGAAAAAACAAGAGCCTCTGATGTTATGGAAAGCATGCAGACACTGGAATCACACAAGACTGAGGTCTTAATTCTGATTCTGCCACAGGCTACCTGTGTGAACTTGGGTTAAGTTATTTACCTTAGTCTCCTGGGTAAGGAAACTGGGATAATAACACCCATCTTTCAGGACCCCTGTGAGGATGAGAAATAAAATCTATAAAAGTGCCCAGAAATACTAGGAATTTAATAAATAGTTGCTTGACAATAACAATAATACTGATAACAGTAATAATAAACTAAAGATTGATCAAGCTAACCACAGTATATTGGATGACATTCCCCAACCAGATAGTCTTCAACTTTGGGAAAAAACATTTTCTACATTACAACTTCACATCACTGAGGCTACTCATATGCATCTGTTATAAAGACTGTCAGTACAGCTATTGCTCTGTCTGCTAAATGGGGCTGGGGAACAACACAAATTTAAATAATAGGCTTTCTAACATTTTATAATATACCACCTATTTTTATATCTACATGGAAAACAGTCCACAGAGAAAGCAACAGGTTCCAAAGCGATGGAGAAAGAAAGAGCATGAGAGAGGAAGCCCACAAATAATTTAACAAATGTAAGTGAAGCCTTTCGGCCAGCAGAATTGTTTCTTATTAACAGAACCCTTTTTTAAAAAAAAATATAATCTGTAGATTATAATTGGCCAGTTTTTAAAGCAAAGTCAGTGCTATGACTCGGAATAGAGGGCAGGGGGAGGAGTAAGGCACAGTGGAGGAGGGGCACGGAGTAGGGAGGGAAGAAGCCCACGGGCTGGGTGGGGAGACCAGATGCCTGTACCCCGACTGTCCCCCGACTGAGTTGTAGGTGTGCTAGTAGCTATACTAATATTTTCTAAGAAGAGACAAAAGATGACAATTTCAGAAAGGATAAAACCTGGTCCATCTTTCAGCCAATTACCTGCCCCCTGCCAAGGCCACTGAGTTCTGGCTGGAAGGCTGGCAGAGCAGGCACCAGGCTGTGGGGGCAGGGACGTAAATCCAGCTCTGCTCCACAGTGGGGGGCACCTGTTCCTAAGTGCACAAAGCTCTATAGGGCCCAGCTGGAATACAAAAGTTGGGTGGCCTCTGCTGGGGGAGGAGACCTTAATGTCATGTTCTGAGAGGCAAGTCACACTTTGCAGAGCAGGACTCAGAGAATAAAGGAAGGCTGGCAGCTTGAACCTGAGCTGAGCCGTCTATGACAAGATGGGGTTCTGGTGGGAGGACTCCACATTCTGGCGGTCAAGGGCTTCCTGGCACCCTCTGAGGTCTTTTCTGGGTGTTCTGCGAGCCGTTTCCCGATGCCAAAGCCTGTCCAGGCTGCCAGCATGAGTCTCTGTGGCATGCAACTGCTGCCACATTCCCTCTGGCCACCAGCAGCCAGGCAGAGACCAGGGCATTGGGCAAGTGCCTTCCCAGCAACTGTCCCCTGGCCTTCCCCCTCTCCCTGGGTGACCAGCAGGCTCTAGGGAAAGCATAAGTAGCTCCAGGGTGGAATATATTTGAAACCCCACTAGAGAATCAGCACTAGAAAAGCATTAAAAACAGGAAGTCATGAGGCACCTTGGGGGAGGGGCAGGTGCTCACAACAGCAACGTCTAAGGAGGGCGCATGGCAGGCAGCATCCGGGATTGGGGAAGAATAGCAAGGGACCTTTCTGGGCTTATGGGGATATGTCTCATCATCATGTCCCACTCATGATGTTTTCACCAGGTTCTCCTAACATAAAGCTGAGCTCAGGCAATGTAATAGCAACAGGTCGTCTGTACTTTCTCTGAATGACAGAATAGCTCAGAAGCATGATATAATGTTTAGGCCCCCTTTTCTTCTGTTTCTTGGCAAGAGTTCTTTCACAACCTCTGTAAGATATGAAAATGGACATGACACATTGCTCCAAGATCTCAGAGAGCTAGAGAATTCTTAAACACATGAATAGCGGAAAAGAAGGCAAAAAGCAAAGTAGTTATTAACGGAAACCTGCAAGCAGATTTTTGTTTACCTGTTTAAAGCTACATGTACTGCCTTTCCCATAATAGATCACTGGCGGGGCTGGGCTTACCTCTTATGCCAAGTTATTCTGTTTCCTTGTTTCTTGATTTCTGCAGCATCGGCATAATAGGGCAGAAAGAACTTCCACGACCACTTCTTCAGTGATGTTTAATTACATCCTTTGGCTCTATTATAGATATTTCTAAATGGAGGCAAAATTCTGCTTGCCAAGTCGTGGCCAGCCTGCCCAGAGCTATAGTCTGTAGTGTGATCATCACAACTATAGCTCTAATGAGAGAAGTTTTCTGAACCTGAATCACTTAAGAATTCTAGACTAAAGCCCAACGAGGATGATGTGACGAGTAAGCTAATAAAGTTGCTGACAAAACCACCTGTTTTGAAATGTTCTCTCCTACTGGCCTGTGAAAGTGCCCAAGATTCTGACCAACAGGTGTAGAGACCTTCAAGTACTCTCAAGTGAAAGCAGAATTATTACCTGTGAGGAATAATAGCTTAGCCAAGTCTCGCTCAGTCGTAGAGAGCAGTCAGACTAACTCTGAAGGAATGGGAGAATCAATACACATTCGTTTAGTCAGTCAACACATACCAACTGCATGCCTGCTTGGCAGTGACGAAGGAGCCACAGTGGAGTCCTCACAGGCCTTGTTCTGTGATGAGGACAGCCATTTACACATGATCACACAAATGATGGTACCAGTGCAATGGAGCTAGGTGCTAGAAAGAAGGAAGTACGGGGTGCATTGAAAACATGGCCAGGTGGTGAAGGGTGGGGCAGATTGAGATTTGGGAGTCAGGGAAATGACACCGAATCAGAGGCTGAGGAGGCTTGGAGGTCAGGGACAGGGAGAAGGAAGAAAGAGCCTTCTGGGTAGAGAGGGTACAGATGGGCACAAAGGAGGCCAGTATGGTGGGGAGTAAGGATGAAAGAGGGTTGGGGAGGACGGGGGCAGCAGTGAGGCCTGAGCATGCAGGGGCCAGGACAGGTAAGGCCTGCAGGTCATGGTAAGGGTTTGGACCATTACCCTACTACTTCGGGAAGCATTTTCAGTGGAGAAGTGACAAGAACAGGTGGCTGTTTTTACAAGGTCATTCTGGCTGCTGCACGGGGAATGGTTTAGGTGGGAAAACAAGGAAGGCACTGGGTGCTGGGAGGGAGGACAGGCCTGGAGGTGGCCCCTCACTGGGGCCTGAAATGGGAGAGAGGAGAGAGAGGGGGAAGTGGTATGGATGTAGAGGGAGATAAAGACACGTCATTCCTAAAAGCAGAGGCAAAACAATCTTCAACCGCTTACTGTTAACAATATTAAAGTCTCTGATTTCTTGTTGAAGCATTTCTGTGCTCTTAATATGACTAAAAGGTTGGGAAATTTCAGGAGGCTCACTGGGATAAATGTAATTTAAGTTAGTACATACTCTGTATATTCAAATAATTAACTGGTTGTCAGCTTCTCTTAAGGAAACTCAAATTGAGAGCAAGATGCAACACAGTAGGGTCAATGCTCCTTAACTGAAAGTCATAGTAATTTGTTCTGGAGCTATTAGTGCATAGTAAGTCCTTACGGATCTTGATACATTAAGTCTGAACCTACTACAATCCATCTAATATGTAAATGGGACTATGAATGGTGAAAAAAAATAGCTGTTGCCTCCTTGTTTATGGAAAAACAGTTGATTGATATTTTATTTAACCATATTAGTCTTCAAAGGGTGATGAATATTATGTATAGTTATTCTCAACTGAAACTAACATATGAAGCTCAGCTCTT